>NC_054068.1:9176810-9479310 GCF_017639655.2 Falco naumanni
CTGTCTAGTCCAGTTCCTTAATGATCAGTCTTGCAAAATAGCTATGCAATATAACTTCAGATGTATTCTAAGCAGTAGCAGTATAAGATAGTTAAGGCATTCCATGTAGTGGAACAGGCCAAGATTTTTTAAGCTGTGAGAGTCTGAATTAGAATGTTTCCTTATCTGTTCCCCTTCTTCTTTAGACTTATGTGGTGGTAGTTTGTATACAAGCTGTATCCCATGCACAGCATCTCTAGTTAAATGACACAAAGTCATTTAATCAATGAATACTGTTCCCTTGATCTTTTTATTTCCTGGTGTATTTATTCAGTATGCAGAAACTGCCTGTGAGTGACTTGGGTTTTGTAAAACCTCTCCAGGTCTCTCTGCTATTTATCCAACTAGCCGAGTTTAAGAAATGGTTGGTGGCTAGAGAAATTACTTTAGCCAGGTCTAGGTGATGCATTTGGGCTTTAATTTTTGAATCTAAACTCATCTCAACTTCTTGTGACTTTATTTGAATTAACTAGCATATCATTGTGTGTTACTGGCTGATTAATGATAAAAAATGGATGGTGAATTCTTCAGTGATACACTGTAAGTAAATGCAAGTGAGAATAACGAAGAATAAAATCATAGCACATTTTGCATTTTGTTGAAAGGTTTACTTATGTTGGAGTAATAATATATGGTTTCTATAAAAATTCCTTTAAAATAAGTTAGATCTTAGAAAGAAATCATCAAGTGGGACTTTTGCAGGCCATTCTTTAGGCTGCTACATCTAAATGTTGTGGTAAATAAAAAGAAAAACTGGCTTATCTACATTCAATGGGAAAATAAATAAAAAATTTTAGGAAACATATATAAAACCTGAACTGCAGAAAAATCCAATTCACCTCTAATTGATCAGGTGCTTGATGACCTAATTTCAAACTAAGACACTGCTGTGCACAAAGAAATCTAAAAGTCTGTAAAATTAATTAACAGTGTTGACTAACCTTTTTCTTTTGATTTTTAACTTAATACTATTTGTAATGAAGCACATCTACAGACTCATTGCTATGGCAGGCACAAACAAAATTCATTTCAACATTTAAATAAAACAACCTTTAAAATTTGAGGCCAAACAGGAAATATGTGGGCCAGATAAACATAGTAAGTGGAGAGGATAAATGCAGTAAATGCCTATTTAATAATTATAGTAAATGTAAAATATTGTATTTCAACATATTGTGATTTACTGGGGGAGTAAAAGTAGAAATAATAAAGAGTTTTAAAAATTTGGAACATCAAAGCATTGTTAAGAAATTGAAGTCATCACCTGACTCTCTATTTTTATAGGTTACATGTATTTTAAGAGCATTCTTCTAAAGGATACTTTCTTGAAGTAGCTTGAAAGTGTGGGATGTTCCTTGACTGTTTCAAGTCAAATCTGAAACATCCATTAAATAAACGGTTCAATGTGGAGTTCTAATAAACATTCACAGTTATCTTAAGTCATGAAATATGTGGAAAAACTTTATTACTGTTTTCAAATAACATTTTGTTTTAAAGGAACACAATAGGGTCTATTGGGACCACCTACGGTAGTCATTATTTTGTATCAGGAGTTTACTCTTGAGTCAGATGTCTTGATTGCCCCTGATTGCTGCACTGGGATTCACATTGCAGAGCATAACCTGGACTTCCTTCAGATGAAACCAAACAAAGATATGCTCCAGCAGCACATCCAAGGTATTCCAGTCAGTAATGGGCAGTTTGTCCACAAGACTTGAGCTACTTGGAATAAGGCACCAAAAAAGCTTGCAATTCACTGATTCAGTCCACAGATTTTCATCTGCTGGTCTAGACACAGGTGTTTTAATCTGTTGTCTTTGTTATTTTCACATTTAAGTGGACTGGCATTTTGTGTACAGAATAATAACTTGCACTGACTGTGGCTTTAGAAAATCCTTAAGTTTGGTTGCAAAAGTGGGTACTTCTGAGATTACTGTATAGCAGGACTTCATCAGTCAGGGTATGCTAGTAAGGCATTGCTCCCTGAAACAGGTATCAGAGCTCCTGCATAGGACTTAGGCATTAACTTTTTCTGCCAGTGTCCCTGTCCTTGCCGACAACTGTTAATGATGGCAGGGTGAAACCATCAGTCTCTAAACATAGGGATTCCAGAATTTGTTGCAATTCTTTTCACTACTGTGGGTAACTTTCTTCTAGACTCATCTCAAGACTGGATTTCTTTTTTGGAACATATTTGATGCTCGCTTTTGATGTCTGTGACAAAAAATGCACTGGCAAATACTAAAGACTGCAAATCTAACTTCTAGATTGATGCTGATTTGCACTGTGTAATTAGCTGCAACATGATCTGACCTCGACAGAGAAGTAAAAGACACGCTATGAAACAGAAAACAGATGAAACTATGATTTATCTTTAATTTTTAATTATGTTTGAAAAAAAATCTCAGAGTTGCCCAGATCCAGATAGTTTTTTGCTGGAGTGGAATAAACTGAAATAGGTATGTGAGAAAAAGTACATCCCAAAGCCGTAACACCGAAAACAAAGAAAAATTTCTCCTAGGAACAAGGAAGGTGACCTGGAATCTTTTTATATTGATCTTGATTAAGTTTTTAAAACTGTGGTCATAGTTACAGCAGTGAAGACCATTTTCAAAATGACCCAAAGCTCTGGAAAAAACTGTAAAATTGGACCATCACTCATCTTTAATAGCAGACAGACAACAAATTGAGTTTGGTTTCCCTTAAGCCATACATTTTTTCCTTTGCATTTTATTGTAAGCTTTTATATTTAAACTTTGAGTTTACACATATAATCTGGAAAACGGGTTTTGTTAGTGCTTTTATTAGACTGACTGAGATAAAATGGCTGTTAGTACATTCAAAATAAAATGTCCACTGTGGTAAAGGTATCTCCTGAACTACATGAAACAAAAAGATTAAAGTTGACATAATAAATACAGGCCACAATGCTGATAAGGGACCTGCTTCTCAGCTTGATTCTTCTCTGCATTTTAATAAAGCTATTCCTGAGTTACTGCTAGTGAGTAAGGAATGAAGCCCACAGAATCTTTCAACAGAGTTTTACATTGTAAATTGTTAATGGGTCAGATTCATGCAATCCTGCTTCTGTAAGAAGATCAAGGCCTGTTAATATTAATATTTAATGCTAATCCTAACTATTAGTAATTCTTTCTGACCATTTAAGATATGTAACCATCATAGTGTAGCAATATAGTTGCTATGTATATCTTTCTGTATAAAAAGTTTCTATTTTCTTAAGTGTATAGACATCTAATATAATTAAATAATTGCACTTGTGTTTAAGAGGGTAGGTTCAGGGTACTTACTAACTCCAGGCATGAGTCTAGGTAGTAACAGAATAATTACTTGCTAATTGGTATGTGATTATATTTACATTGGTCTGTCACAACTATAAAAGATACTTTAATTACATCTCAAAATAATGGTGTTACTCCATCATGTTACCTTCTGCTTAACTGAATGGAAAACAAAACTATTTAATTACTTTGAAATAGAATCTTCAGATTTTAGACATTAAAGAAGGGATTTTTTTGGAATGGCAATTTCTGAAAAAAACTATTCCATTCAAAACTAAGTTTGAAGAAAAACCTTATAGAGTAATGAGAGTTTGAAATTAGGCTTCTAATTGCAGGATATTTCTGAACTCTTATTGTATACCATCAGACTATTAAGGGTAATATCTTTTACATAATGATAGCAATTTCTTGAACATTTATCATGGAATATTTCAACTCACAATGTTTTAAACTACACTACTTGTCAATTTTAGAATCTAAAAATGGTGCTTTGTAGCCCCAGGGAAACCACTTAAGTTAACCTAATGGCATATGGTAGCACCTTGGGGAGATTGCAAAGTGTACACTAAGTGTTTTCTCTCAGGTCCCACTTGCGTTCTCCACCCAAAGAAGTAAGTTGGAAAGATAGGCAATTCTCTGAGGGGATGCTCTCATGCCCAGAGTGTAACCTTCACAGTTCCTTTCATCTATAGACTCAAGACTAATGGACTTTTGAATTCCAAATACCATTGGGGAATACCTGTTTTGCAAAAATGTAGACATAGGGATGTGTACAGTTTTTAAAGCTGAAGCTTAGAAATTTTAAAAGCTCCTGAATGCCCACATGTGGAAATGAGGTTTCTGTTTCCAACACTGAAGTGTGGGAGACGTTCAAATGATATTTAAAACTGCCTAAAGTAATAGCATAATGCCATAAAACAAACAAACAAACAAAAAACCAACTTGCCAGAGAAAAAAAAAGGCTTCTTTGTATTTTTATGATACATAAAAATTTAGAAATAAGTAATTTGACTTTCATGTTTCTAAACCCGATATAGACTGCCAAACTAAAACTAGATCACAGAGATCATAGAAGGTGGTGGGGGAGATGAGGGTAAAACCTGCTAGATCCAAAAAAATTTTCAGAAGCATGGAATTAGTGCTGCTGTTTTAATAATCTTTTAGTCCCCATGATTGAAAGCAAACAGAAAGAAGAAAAATGCCTTTTTCTTTTTTGTTTCTTTGAAGTAATGCACTTACAGTCTGGTAGCTGCCTCGTGTGTTCTATTTGGGAATAGACTTGCTTGGAGCAATGTTTTTTATATGTTTGATTAATCTCAGTAACAGGAAGTATAAAAAGATTAGTACCATGTATCATCTTATTTCTGCTTCATCCATTAGTTCATAAATAATGTCTGTGCTAGAAGTTGTCTGCCATATTGTGAGTTGGTGTTTATATAAACTTTACAAATTCTTGGGAATTTCTAGATTGCTCAGAAACCAGTTGTTTTAAAATCCATTTAGTTAAACAAAGAAGGAACAACAATGTGTTCCAGTTAAGAATATATGCAAACCCTGATTTTCATTACTGTGGGTCAGCTCTTAGACAGGATGTGTGTTATGAGACTTTATAGGTAAGGTTATTGCCTTGATTAGCATCAGCAGTGCTTAAGATATATCAGTTCTTTTCCTCTAAGATAAAAAGATTCAATTGTTTTTTTCCATCCCAATGTATTATAGAGAAACATACACCTCATCATAAAAATCTCCTTCCATTGGAACAAAGGCAGAATAGTTTGATGGGCAGTGCCGCAAGATATTGGACTGATAACAAAGACTAACCATATGCTCAATGGTGCTTAGAAAAGGCACAAGTTCATTAGTATTTTTGCTGTTCCTGCTGCCAGAGCTGTCAAAAAAAAAAAAAAAAAAAAAAAGTATTATTTCTGTAAATACTTGCTCTTATGGTCTGTGTACACTCTAGTTGCCTGGGAAGCAACTGTGTAAAGAAGGATAAAAGAAGTGCTAGAAAGGTAGAGACTAATACTAACAAACTTGGCGTAATAGCAGACACTAAGGTCTTCCAAAATCTGGACTCCATCCGTGAGTGTATTGTGTTCCACTGTGGTATCGTTACTTTCAGTTGCAAACAGGTTCTTGCACTGTCAACTGCATTGCTGTCATCTAGTATGTGTTCCAATACAAGATCAATTTTCCATACCATCCCCAAGTGAATCCCCCTGTCAATTAGCTCTATCCTCATTTCTCTCTCCTCTGCATTTCTGTTTTCATTCAAGGCTCTTCAGACACTTTATCCTTCATTACCTGTAAACACATGGAGAAAAAAATTTCATTCTCCCAGCCACAATCAGAGAATTTTTTTCACATTGGAGTGTATTTGCAGCTTCTTTGGACTGTCTGAGGTAGTGTATAGAAAAGTCATCTTTATTTTTTGCTTTTTTCACTCTTTTCTTCCATGTTGATTTTTGATTAAAAAAAAATTAAGGTGTTATGCTCTCATGTGTCAATTTTTGTTATGAAGTGTATGTTATGCACATCTCAGTTCATCAGTTAATAGCTTAAAATAGGTGTAGTAAAAAGGATAGAAAACCTCAAGCATCCCTATGAAGTCTTACTCATGTACAAAAACGTTAGACTTGTTGAATCTGATGCTTAATTCAAGCCTCACAATATAGAGAAACCTTTTTGAACAATTTTAGCTTTTCTTTTAGATAATAGCTTTAGAAGTTTTCAGCCTTCTCTGTTTCTAAATCTGCTGCTGAAACATATATTTCTCTCTCATCTGTTCTGACTCACCTCTTTCCAATCCCTAATGGCTTCCCCCTGCCTGCCCTTGAGTTATAGACCATTTCTGAAATATTGTATGACAGCACTTTCTTGCAGTGTTTTCAAAAAAGAAAAATTGGCTGTTTATCTCTCAAAGTCCTGAAAAAGAACTTTTACTATTAGCATTTTCATGAGGTAGAGGGCCAAGGTTGGTTTCTTATTCTGTAATATCCAGATGGGAAGACAGTATAGGCAAAAGTAATATAGATAACTCTTTAATCAAGTTCCCAGTCTTGCAAAGCACTTATCTTTTCTTAAGGGTAGTAAGTATTCTCAGTTCCCACAGAAGGTAGTGTAAGCCAAGCAAACTCAGCAGTTATCCTCGAGATTGGAAATTGAATGCATTTAGTCTGAACTAGTACAGATGTACTAAAAAGGATTCATCATATGGAAATCAAGACAGCAGGAGGTAGGTGATCCAACTTGGTGACTTACACTAATGATTAATAAGTTCCTTACATGATTAATAAGTTTCTTACATGAACAATAACCAGCAGTAGATCTTGTGCATTTTCAGTGATGATTGGGAGTCTTCAGGAACATATAACTTTTCTTTGTGAAAGGAAATAATCAAATCAGTGCAACCATACCACCTCTGGTCTTCTCAATGCATGTTCAACATGGTATCTATGTGAATCCATCACTATTAAGAAATCTTGTCTTGAATATATACATTTTTACTGTATTGTAATCATTGGCACATGATTTTTAAGTATGGGCACTGTAAATTGCTATGTTGTTATGAGGGTGACTTTGACGGCATTATGCAAAGCTGTCTACCTACCCTTCCTGAATGGTTTAGTTTCAAGAGCAAAGGATTTTGATTTTATTTACTGAGCCACACTAATATAAATTAGAAAGATATCTGTTGAACTGCTCTCAGTTCCTTTCAGCTTTGTCTTCAATGCATCGTTTATTATAAAAAATTAAAGGAATATCATATCTTTTAAAGATCTAATTGGGGCAACTGTTCAAACATACTGCCTGTAAAGGTACCACTCAAAACCCACAAAACATCTAGTTTCCTATTGTTTCTTCTCCATGTTCTTCCTGTGTCCATTCTTTGTACTGCCATTCAGCCTTTCAGGATTCTTAGTTTAAAATTCAGATGCCCATTTTTTGTTATCACAGGAAATTTTGCACTTGGCTAAGACCTAAATTCACTCTCTAGGACTTTAGTGCTAGCAAAGTGTAACACTGTGCAAACAGCATTTGTTCTGGATTAGCCTGGACTTCCATGTGTGGCTTTCGATTGCACTATAGTAAACTTAATCTTGAGTAGTTCTGTATTAATTTCTAATTGTTCATTTACAAGGAATGACCTGTAAAGGAGTTACTTTTTTTTTTTTTTCCTTTTGAAATTTGACATCACAGGATTATCATAATCTTTTGGGGGAAGACACTTCAGAACGAAACTTCCACTCATTTAGACTTTTTTAGTGTTTCATTAGTTGCATTCTTTCTCTTGTTTCCTCCCAATTAATTTTTTTCATTAGCAAGTCCTTGACTAAACCATTTCAAGCAGAAGAGATGAAAAAGCATGCAAATAATGAAGTGATACATACTTACAGAGTGGGTACAGGTGGCTTGTTCTTAGCAGATTTTTGTGTTCAATGATGCTTAAGGCAATTTAATATCACAGAAGAAAGCCAGCTCCCCTCCTTCAACTGAAAAAAAACCCCAAAGTATAGTTGTGGGGTTTTTTAACACTGTCAGGGCACTATATGCAGTATTTCATCACTAATTTCTCATCCCTTCAGCCAGATGCTATAGGTTAGTTCTGTCTGGTGACTCATTCTCTGTATCTTTGTGATCCTCCTATAAAATTCTTAATCTGAGAGCAGAGAAGGGTAAACTATTTTACTGAATGAGAGTTAAAGTGGTAGAGACAAGCTCAGTTAAGGAGAAAAAAGGTGAATGTGAAGAGCAGGGCTCCTCAAACTTTTTAAACAGGGGGCCGGCGCGTGGATGAAGTGGCAGGAGGTCATCTGCGGCTGCTTGTTTTCCCCCTCCAACCCCCGGCGGCGGGGGGATGGGGGGGTTCTGTAAATACCGGGGCCAGATTGAGGACGCTGGGGGGGCGTGTTGGGCCCACGGGCTGTAGTTTGAGGACCCCTGGAAGAGGATGAGAAAAACATGCCTTTAGTGCCTCTTAATCAGTGATCCTCAAATGCTTTGCAAAGCCTTATAGTGCTCTGCATGGTAGAGAAATGCTACACACTGGAAAGCTGAATCACAAGGAGTAACTTTTGAGTATGGGCTTCCAGTTAAGACTGTAGCAAGTCTGTGGCAGAGTCAAAACCAGTTGCTCCATTAAAACAGTTTGCCAGTGTTATTTTTGTGGCTTTAATCTGTAACTTCTGAATTCTTTTTATGCATGAAAACCCATGGAGAAAATAGAAAGAGAAAGGGAAGGTACGAAAAATGCATGAAATTTAAACTAAAACCTGCTACCTTTTCATGAGTTGTGACCTCCTCTCACATGGCACTGGCAAAATCAGAGGTCTCTTGCTGCCTCCTAGTAAAAGCTGAGACAGTACTTCTCATGTACTAACTTCTTTTACACAGATCCAAGTGATAAAGCTGCCATTTAAGCCAATTAATAATGTGTCACTTATGTGGTGATACATTAACAAACAAGTAAGTGAGGATCCTGTCAGCATTCCAGCTCTTCCCATAAGGTGCTAAACTGAGAACTCCTCTGCTTACTGTCTTTTCCGGTAACACCCGGAGTTTCTAAAGGAGAGAATACAATTTTCTGCAGTAGCAGAACACAATAGTTTGCTTCAGGACCTTTCCCTGAAACAGAACTGCATTGTTGGCCTTAGCAAAATCAAGAAAAAACTAGAAGAGCCATGTCTAAGAATAAACGAACAGCAATATGGAGTAGCTCTGCTTCCAGATTACATGAATATCTTCTTGGGTGACATAGTAAAAATGGAAATTCGGTATTTATAAAATCTAAAATGGAATTTTAAAGAAAATATTGAAGTGTTTTCTAGAAGAAAGATACAGCTGTGTCTAGTCTAAGCATGAAGTCATCTGTAGTATATATTGGAAGACCTTGAGATTGTACCTCCCCATAGACATTGCTTCTAAACATGCTATAACTGCACATTACTTCAGAAGTAAATATTTAAAATTAAGATAGAAATCTTAGAAGTATTGTTTGATTATATATACTTACACCTTCAACAAAAGATTCTTGATCTGTAAGGAGATGCCCATATTTGTTGTTTGATTGCTGACCAAATTATTTCCTGCTCTCAGATATATTGCTGGTATTTCATCTACAGCTTGCAGTTTAAGCATCTATTAAATATTTGATGTGCATCACAAATAACCATAGCTAATGGTCATGCATACATTTTCCAAAATATACCTTTAAAGACACAGCATAGTAAATTTAAAGTGGAACAGTAGCCATGAAAGCTGTATTCTAGTCTGAATGTGCAGTTGGGTATTTTGTGACTAAAGCTGTTACTTGTTTAACACTTGACGTTTACCACTGGGTAAGGATGCTCCCACACCCTACCCTCACCACCACCTCCCAGAAAAAAACAACCACCCAAAACCAAACCAAACCAAAAAAAAATGAACCCCCCCAAAAATGAAGCAGAGGCACCTGGACTTTGTGTAATTTATTTAAACGTGATTTTAAAAAGTGTATATATGTAGGTAAGGGATATTATATAGGACAGCCACAATGGGTATAGATTATTGTTGAGATATATGAAAATTCTGTTAAAGTATAAATAAGTTTACAATAAATAAGTGGATTTGAATGAGTTTATTGCTAGCTACTTTTAGTATTGAAATTTTCCTGCTACAATCTGAAATGAGTACTGATGCAGGAGAAGAAACATTTATAAAGTACTTTACGAAGATTTATTTACAATGTGCTAGAGAAATAACACCTAAATTCAAGAATGTATGTGGACATACAGTCTCTTCAATATGAATTTTAGCAGTTACTCTGTACTTGTGTTTTTATAATACAGAGCAAATTATATTCCTTCAACTCATCAAATGAGAGTCCAGATGCCAAACTTGTGTCATAAACCTTCTTTATGCCCTAGTAAAAGCTTTGCAGATCCAGAAAGCCAGTTTTTCTGGGACCATCATTTTCTTGGGGGAGAGAGGAGAGTACTTCTTTCAGTTCTCACTTTGTCAACCTCAAAAAGGCAAAGAAGGAAAATACAAAGTTAAACTGACGATGATGATTATGATAATAATAGTAATAAATGTAAAGATACCTGGGTGTTTTTTCTCGCCATACTGTGGCTTTTTATTATTTCAGTATTATCAGTGTGCTAAGGATTGTTATTTTAAGGATCAATTTGTTTTAAATCTTCCAATTTTTAAATGATGTAGTTACCATAGATGTGTCAATGTAGGAAAGAAAAATAGTACAGTAAACTGGTATTTGAAAATCCAGCTGTTCTTGTTTGTAAATTATACAATATAATCAACTAAAAATTCTTTATTGTAGTATATATTATAGTTTATATCACTGTTTTTAAGTAATCATAAATCACTTTCTTTTTTCACTAAACAAGTACTAGTAATTTGAACTATTTACTGAAGATAATCTAATGCTATTCTGGTTACTCTGATATTATTACAACTTTGGGCACTTAGGTGTGTCTTCTTGAAGGTAAACAAATTTCTCACATGGTCTTGCTGACTTAGACATTAGTGTTGCCTGGATACAGCTGGTGCTATTCAAAGTGCTGCAATGCTGTCAGCATAGCCATTTTGTTATATTGATTTATAAATGCATTATCTGTAAAAGCAGCTCAGCCTTTTACATGAGCAAAGGATAGGAGCCAATAGAATGTAATTTAGTTAGCTTTTTACGAGAGGTGTTGGTTTCCCAATGTCTTACAGAAAAATCAGGTTACAAGAGATGAAGGTTGAATGCTAACAGTATTTATTTACCTCTTAACATTACTGTCCTAGGAGACATCTTTATATCATTCACTAATATAAGTTTTGCAAATTAAAAAGTTAAAAATGCTGATGGTAATCATCAAATCAGCTGAGAGAATTTGGTGGTTTACAGTGACATTTTAGCAACTCTTCTTTAAGTTTTCCTAGTTCCTTTCATTTATACCATCTTTTCAGTCTTCATTGTGGTAACACCCTGAGAGCTTGGGTTTTTTACACTTACAGTGCACATTACTACAATAAACTAAATCACAGTGATCCGGATTGTCTTCATACACCAGTTTAATATTTCTAGAAGAGCTGAAAATTAAAACCTTAAAATAGTCAATTTCACTTGTATGAAATATGAATTTGTCAGTTGTTCCACATTTCAACTCTTGCAAGATAAAAACTAACTCTCTCAGTAGTTGCCACTGTCAGAAATATCAGTGGATGGCAATGTCTGGGCGAACACCTAGAGGAGGAGATGGTATAAGCTGAGCATGCTGCAGGACTCTGCAGTGAAATATAAGTAAAAAATTACAGTGGCAGTGACAGCAAACCTTGCAGCAGTACATATGAGCTGC
Source organism: Falco naumanni (assembly GCF_017639655.2). Classification (NCBI taxonomy): domain Eukaryota; kingdom Metazoa; phylum Chordata; class Aves; order Falconiformes; family Falconidae; genus Falco; species Falco naumanni. Next base: position 9,188,491 of record NC_054068.1, read on the forward strand.
ACCATACAATTTTAAACAGGATGTAATTAACATATCAAAGTCACTGTTGAAAAGAATTTTTGGAGCTGAGAAGCAGATTTTTATAAATCTTAGTGTTTCATGATTTGTTCTCTGAAGCGTCTGGTACTGATCATTGTTTGAGGCAGGATTTTAGTAATACCTTAGTCTGCTTTATAACAGCCTGAATGTAATTAATGATTTATTGTTGATTATCGTTGAATTTCTTAACATAGTGCACACTACGCTCCATTCAAAACACTGCATTGTTTACACAGCCTACAGTAAGGGACTTAGACCAGTGACATGCTGTTTAGGCTGATTTGGAGGTGTCATAATGGTTATTTACAAACAGGAATTGGTCTAGGCATCTCTGAAGTTGTTCTGTATTCAGGTAAGAGGCTGTGTTAACTCTTTACTTACTGAGCACATTCACACAGAATCACAGAATGGTCAGGGTTGGAAGGCACCTCTGGAGATCATCTAGCCCAACCCCTGCTAAAGCAGGGTCACCTACAGCAGGCTGCACAGAGTTGTGTCCAGGTGGGTTTTGAACGTCTCCAGAGAAGGAGACCCCACAGCCTCCCTGGGCAGCCTGTGCCAGGGCTCTGTCACCCTCAGGGTGAAGAAGTTCTTCCTCATGTTCAGCTGGAACTTCCCGTGGTGCAGTTTGTGCCCGTTGCCCCTTGTCCTGTCACTGGGCACCACTGAAAAGGGTTGGTAATTCTGCATCAGCTCTTTCCTTGCTTTGCACTTAGAACTGAGATACTGAGACTCAGTAGATTCTATAGCTAAAACTAAACTTTACTAAGAGTTTTTCTTGAATGAGAGAAACTGTTCCATTAATTCATTAAGGGAACACAGCCTCACAGGGCAGACCTTGTTAATAAGTGCTAAGACTCTAGTGTTCACTGGTGTTTCTAGAAATGGCAGCCGGGTATTTGGAATCTTTCTTCAAAAAGACAAGATTCTTCATAAGGAGAGTGAATGCCAGCAAGGTGAACAAAATTGCAGAGAAAAAGCCTTGCTGTTGTAAGCCAGTGAGTCGTTACTTGAAGAGAGAGCAGGGTGTTAATGACCCTTATTTTATTGAATGATAATGATACCTACTATAAATTAAACACATGCAGTTATCCTGACATACTGTCTAATAATGCACTGCATGTTATAAAAATAGAGATTATTTGTTCTCATATTGGTCTGGTGAGTTGGGTCTTAGTTATTGTAGCTGACCAGAACAGACACGTAATGTTCTGTGTAATGCAAGAAAGTTGGATACAAATGCATATTGTGCATAGGTCTTTATTTTAGCATAACATACCACAATTTGTACCTAATCAAACTAAATTCAACAGTAAAATATGCTGCACTTCAAAAACAAGCTGCATTTAAATTCTCTGTAGACCTTTGCAGGCAAGTGATTTGGGGCAGGGGCTGTATTTGTGTTCTACGTGTTCAGTTCATACCACAGTGGGGCCTTCAGCTCCCAGATTGATCATCTAGGTGCTGTTGCAATAAAAAAGTAATAATGATAATAATAAAATTAACAGCTATAGTTAGCTGTGACAAGCTGAGCTTTTTTTTTTTCACCTCCAGCTGGTAGGAAATTGCAGTACATATTTTTCTCCAGACGTAGTCTTGTACTTAGGCTTTCCATTACGTAGAAAAATATCCCTGCATTTTCTTTCTCACTCTGTCTGTTCATCTGCTTCACTGACCTTACTGATATGAAACCTTGTAAAGTAGTGAACTAACACTGACAGACACAGGAGGTCAGTCACATGTATTTGCTGTAATAAGTGATGCTTATATGCTTACATTAGCATCAGTGTTACTTCCAGACTGTTAGATAAACAGGTATCAAGGTTGTTTGCCACCATTATTGTAACCCCTTGCATGTCTTTTTTTTTCCTGTTTTTATTACTGTAGAAAAGTCGAACAATTTTTGTATTTATTTTTTTTATTCTAGATCTTAGATTCTCTAAATTCTCTAGATTTCTTGCCCTAATGAAAATGTTTACTTGTCTGACTCCTCATGAAATATGTTGCTGCTGTATGACTGTACTGACTGCTGTGGCTGTTGCCATTCATGGAGCTGTAAGCCTTTTCCTCACAGACATAGTAAACTGTTATGTATGTTACTGCTTGCTACATGCTCATTTAGAAAGAAAACTGAGTATCTTTGCTTGCAAAATTAGAATTCAAATATTTGACATTTTTGTAGTTGCTGTATATAGGAAAATGAGAATGATGCTTTTAACATTCAGACAAGTGGCTTACTTGGGCCATCAGCTATATAAAAACCACTCAGAGGAGGGGCAGCTTGAATCTTCTGGGAACTGAAGGGCCATGCCAACAGAAAATTTATGAATGAAAGAGTAAAATACATGGAACAAGTAGAAATTGTTCATTTCTGTTACACAACAGCCCAGATTCTAAAAACCGGCAATTAAGGGACACAGCTAGGAGCTGCATGTGAACAATCAGTGCAAATGTATTTTATTTAACACCTTGTTCCATCCATTTATATTGGTCTCGATGGCTTCTTTTGACATGATACTCCAGACCTGTGTGTGTTTAGGGAGAAAAAAATAAACTTAAAACTCTTTAAAAATTACACTGGCTCATTTTATTGGTTGATGTCTAGGTCATATAGTGTAAGAAATTTAAAATAATATTAATGTATCATTCATACTTTATAGACCACTGTCTCACCCTCTTTCATTCATTTGTTTTCCAAACTGAAAAGACTTAATGCAACTCACCTCATCTTGTATGAAAGCCATACTATAGCTCTTATGATTCTTGCCCCCCTTTGTGTCACTTCTAGTTCTATCACATGCTTTTTTGAGATGGCATAGATGTAACTTCAGGTAGTTTTCAAACGCTGGGATTACTTCTTTGTAATGTAGAGTTCCACAGATCTGAAGGGGAATCAGAATATTTATACTTAAAAGCTTTTTTCCTGCCTTCTGTATATGTCTTCACACAACTGGTGCGAGTGATGTCACTTGTCTGGAGTCAATATTACAACAGTTGAATATTCTGGCATTATTATTTTCTGGGTGTGTGTTGTCGTGTCTGCTGCCACACCCCCATCCCCTCTACCCTCCCTCCCCTCCCCCCCCCCCCCCAGCTGTATTTCTTAAGCCTTCTTGATAGGAGCTAACTATTGAGCTGTCATTTTCAGAGATGATCTGTAGTGCTCAAAATTGTCCTTCCTGCATTTTTATTAGGATTCTAGGTTATTCTCCTCTAAGTTCAATTTTGTCTTCCATTGCATATTACATCTGGCATTCTTTCTTCATTGTTCTTTGCAATTTGTTTTTATATTGTTGAATATGGCTCTACCATATGAAAACAGTGTCATCTCACTATTCCTTGCCAGATGATTTCTGAACTTCCATGAAGATTTTCTGGTAATATACTCTCTTATCCTAAAGACATCAACTTGATGTAATTCATTACCATACCCCTCACCCTTTGATACTAAACCCTTCATAAAACTAAAACATTATAATTCTGTGGAAAGAGCACTAGAGATGGTAATTCTGTACAAAATGGAGCAGGTTCTGCAGCCAGAAAATTTATAGATGGAAGGATTTTGATTAAGTGGGTTGCAAAGCAGTCAATAAAATAGTCTTCCTTTCAGTGAAAGTTATAGTTTACCGATTACATAGAGGGATGATTTACTGAGATTTTTCAGAGTCCTCGCTGTCTTACAGAGAGTAGACACAGTGAGAAAGATTACTAGGGCAGTGTAGGAATGGGAACCCAAGTAACAGCATAACAAAAATGTGAAGAAAATAAGATGAAAGTCCAGCAGAGCTACAGTGTATTTATGTATCCTAAACTGTGGAAAAAAAATGCAACAGTTTTCATGTTTGGATGTCCAATTCAAGGTGCAGACAGAATAAAGGAATATCAAAATTTGTCAATGAGTTTCCTAGACCTAGGAATTTAAAAAGAAAACCAATAAATGCTTCCTATATGTATGAGTATTTTATTTAATGTTTTCCAGGCCTGACATGTAGCTATGTATTCAATATGAATTCAATATGAAAACAAATACAAAGGACAATAAATTAAAAGGTACTGAAATTAAGAACCTTCCCTATTTTGAATTTGCAATCTTCAGGTCTCAGAAGTCTAGAATAAAATAAAGGGAATATAGGGTCAACCACTCAGTACTGTGCAAGATCTAATTCAAAACTATCCTACTGCTAGCAAAAATATTTTATTTTCATTTCATCATCTTTGGGAAAAAGCACAATAACTTTCAGTTATCTGCCAGACTTTAAGGATTTTTTGTTACATTTTTATAAATAAGGATAAATGGAATATGATTGTTCTGAAATTAGTAATAATTTCTTAAATATTATGAGTATACACTGGGAAAAATATTTTTTTATCTGTTAGATATTTAGTGTCTTTAGTGTAAGTAGTAAGGATAAACTGATATCTAATAGTATCAGAATACTATGTGTTTGCACCAATGTTTACCTATGTGCCAGAGGTATTTAGAACAGCCAGCCCCCTCCAGATCTTTAGTTTAATGTCCTACTTAAGCTACTGCTGCTATTGCTTCATCCACAGTTTGAGCTAGCTCACACTGCAAACTCAGACTGCCTTATTTCCTTTTAAATTTCTGATCCACACAAGTCATTTGCCCAACTTAATTACAGGTTTCAGTATCTTTGTGTGTCCTCTTTGGGCTGGAATTGAGCTGGCTAAATAGATTCACGCCCCACTCTGCTCATCATTGCACTTCTACCTGAGGACGGTGGTGTCTCAAATAGGGTATCTGGGCTGCTTTTGTGGTCACTCACTAATTCATATCAGTCTTATTGGAGGGAGTTGATTAAAACAGTGTGTCAAGGAGTGATTAAACAAGGAGTCCAGCTGCCAGTAATGTGGATGCAATAGATTCCAGCAGGGAGAGAGTAACAAGTAGCTGGGGACAATATTCTCTTCAGCAGCATATTTGTAGCCAGAAGAGGACAGGCGTTTCCAGCCTAATTCACTCTGAAATCTCCTTCAGACTATAATAGGTAGTTAATATACACTTGCTTTTTCTCTGGCCTCTCAGCTTGAACTGCGCTTTCACAAACTACTCGAGTTGCTTTCAAGTACTTTTTTTTTTTCCCTTTATCAATCTCTCTCTCCTTTTTTTTGTTGTTTGTTTTTTTGTTGTTGTTGTTTGTTTTTTTTTAATTTTCCAGAAGAATTACTCTTATCCTTTCCTATATTTGGTCTGTGTTTACAGTCACCTCACTTTACAGCTCTTAAGTAGTTGCAAAGCCAGTGGCAGCCCCACTGCTGTGCCACATAACCCTTTTGCTTATGTTGCTTTCTTCTCCAGACAACACCCAACAGCAGCTCTAATCCCATCTGTAAGGTACCATCATTTGTGATTTTTTTTTTTTTTATAGCATCATGTGTATTTTTTTCTTGCTTCATTCTTAGGTAAGAGGTATTAATTTGTAAATAATAACAATAATAAAAAATTAAAACTGAAAGCAAGGGGGGAAAGCCGCTGCCAACTAAAAAGAGCAGGGAATTAGAGAACCAACTAACTCAGCTTGCTGCAGTGCTTGCTGCTTGCATTGATTCATTGATTGATCCGGTTAGTAGCTCTGACTCCAGAATCACATGTTACTAACTGGCTTCTTTTAATGTTAGCGTTTACACCATCCACATCTCTTGGTACCAGGTTCATCAGAAGTGCATTACTTGATGAGAAGGAGGTAGAAATAAGGTGTTTTCATGATGACCATCTCAGATGAGATCAACTGACATCTGTCTTATTTGCAACCTCAGTTTTGATTGTGAACTCTTAGAAAAAAATCTCTGAATTTTTCTTTTCCTTACTTGATTCTTTGGAGCCTTATGAAGTTTTGCTGAAACCTCTTCAGCTCAGTTCATCTAACCAATCCAAACATTGTTTGCAGATATATCTGATTTTGCAGTTTTGGGTAGATTTTTGGGTATCTCTCATTTAGTAAAGCTCTAGTTCACTCAGGATAAAAATGGTCATATTGGCTTTTTTAAATAAAGGAAGTGACACCACAGTGTGTAGCTCCAAATGATTTATTAATACATAATAGATATGTTCTGTTTATAGGGACTCTTCCATTAAAACTCTGTGTAGTCAGCCTGAGACTGAGGTATAAGTCCATCACTATGACTTTGTATTTTTCTAATCTTGATTATAATCTTTAGCAAAATAATACTACTCCAATATGCTACAAAACTTGAACTCTCTTAAACTTAAAAATACTTTATAAAATCTAAAATTAATCTATTTTGAATTGAATCTACAATTAATTTCTGTAAAACTTCAATGGTTTAAAGAATATAATGTCTGTATGACTGAGAATATTGGCTTTATATATGATTAGAAACTTCATAGGGATACAAGACTAAAATAAAATAAAAAAAAGATTATAAAAAACACACCAGTTGTACCTTATGTAACTTGTTTTTTTTATATGATTACAACTGCCATCTGATTCTATTTTATACAAACTAAAGGGCTGAGATTTTCCTAATACATCTGATGTGAAAGTCCTAACAACCTATAATCTATGTGTGCATGTGCATTCACATACATAAACATATAATTTCAGGGATGTATATGTACATAACAATATGCATTGCTCTGGTAACGTTAATGATTTTGATGCATCTGTTTTGACTAGGAAATAATAAAGTTTAATATGATTTGAATAGTGGTGTTAAAATGCTTTCAATATTTCTTAAGGAATAGTGATTCAACAAAAATGTTGAGGTTATTTTCTCCAAAGGTTTGTAATTAATTTAGATTTAGAACACAGCAACATGTAAGCTTTGCAAGTAGTTTCCTTCAGATTGATTTATTTTGTATTTTTAAATTCTGTCATGGTGAGCTACCCATAGGAATAAGGATTTAACAATATTTCTAGATTTCTCAGTGCATAGTTTTGCACGCTAGATTTAATGACGTTGAAGAATTAATTTCAAATGTAACTTTCCCTCTACGGTAGGGAAAAAAAAGTTTCACATGGAGCTGGTTTTCAGTAGAGGTTTGAAGAACTTCACTTCTGATTTGGTTTATAAAATGAGATCTGAAATCAGGTGTGTTTCAAGTGGTTTGTGGCTTCTGTTACAAATCCCTAGTGCTAAGCAGTTTCACCTTAGAAATCTGGCAAGGGATTTGCACATATTGTCTGACAGAAATATCAACATCTAAAGACACTGAAAGTTTCTAAGTGCCTGAGGTCAGTCATCATTTAGCAAACCTTGCATGACGATGCCTCTATGGATTATGCTGGCTATTGTTTTGCATTATTCATTGGTGTACTTGAAACAGTATGAATCTAGATGTGATGGAGACATTCAATTTGAGGTGAAACCTTCCTATTTTTTTTTTTTTTAATATTTGATACACATTTGAAATAATTTAATTTATCCATATGTGAATAATCTAAAGAAGGCTTTAAAGGAAGTTATGGAGCAAGTTTAGGAAATTGTTCGGGTCTCAGACATTGTAGTTGTTCTGACCTTGATAGAACTGCATAAGTATTTACATTTAAATTCCACTGTTTTTTTTCTTAGTTTATTTGTAATTACTTAGTATTTAAATTCCTTGATAGTATTTTAGCTGAAACATTATACTGGGATACAACATACATGAGTAAAGGCAGATTGTTGTTTTACTTCAATAAATACATACTTTGTGTTCTTTGTAGCATTCTGGTTTTAAAGAATATCTTCACCTATGAGAAGGGAAACAGTGTGACAGGACAAGTAAGATCTGAATTTTGTTCCTATTTGTGCCCCAGATTGCTCAACAGTCTTATGAAAATCACTGTTTCTCTCTGAGCTTTACCAGTAACCAATTGTGATTTTGATATTTGTGTTCTTTGAAGTATTTTGAGTACTGCTGATTAAACATGCCACGCAAGAGATGCATGTTACCATCACTATTCTGATTCTTTTGAGAAATATTCCTTGCTGTTTGCATATTCAGTTTTATACCTAAGCAGAACAGGTTGTTGATTGATTCTGGTGAATTTAGAGTTTTTGTTGTTTATAAGGTGGTCTCCATGCACCAGAATGTTTACTACCTTGTGGCAAATACATCTGGATTGCTGCCTTCTGCTCTTTGAATGTGAGAAGATATGGTTGTGATTGCACTATCGTGTCTCCTGTAATCCTTGAATTCTGCTGGGTTTTGTTCTCTTCAGCTAACACCTCAGTGCTTGGTATTCCTGTTTTGCAGTCTAACTATCTATACGTATTTTGTGTACTATCTTATTAAATTCTACTACTATTTAAAATAATTAGGACATACAATGCAGCACCAGAAACATCTCAGCTGTTATATTAATATTTCATATGCTAGTTTGTTTTAGAATTAATGTTACCAACATTGAAGACGCTGTAGATAAACAGACATAAGTGCAATAGTATGGATTCTTTTACCCTGTTTCTTTGGCCATTTCTTTCAAGCACATAGGTCTTTAACAAATCAGAGGACAGAGCCCACAGTATCAGAAAAAAAAAAAATATCTCTAGCATTAGAGAATGAAAATTTCTGTAAAGGCCTCCACATTATATTTTCAGGTATAATCTTATCTGGAAATGAAAAAATGAAAGCAACTAAAAAGCCTTGCCCATAGCAAAACAAGAAAATGGAGAATTTAATGAAATAAAAGTGATAATTCTAAATCTGTATTACATACAGTTTTATTAAAAGACCATGTTATAGACAGCCTGAGGCTGCAGCACAGAATGGGTCTCAGTTTTATTATATAGAGAATCTATGGAGTATCTAAGCTATCCAAGACAGGCAAGCTAGTAGAACTGATTCCTACTTCCACTAAAAGCTCTTTACATTGCATACCATAATTTGAAGGGAATGTAATTACATTAGCATCTACTTTATGTTCTGTTTTACTGAGAACGCTTGCTATGTATTTGTATTTTCATGAAACACAAAGTTTCACCAGTATTTCACATGTGAAAGGACAGAACAAGAAAAGAAATGCCAAACATTTAAAGGACATTCTCTTTATATAATCAGTTTATGCTCCAAATGTGCACCCACATTTTTGCATACAGCTACAGCTCTATCCGCTTGACATTAGAAGTTCAGCTGCTTACTTTTCTTCTGATGAATCTTACTGCTTGTGGGAAAAAGTAGAATGTTTCAGAGTCACAATGGACCTTCCACATTAAAGACCACACTTCACTGTGTAAGAAAGATTCCAAATCCTTCAACATAATTGTTTAACTTTTTCTTTGTATGCTTATTTCCATTTATAAATATAACTAAAGAAATACAGTAGGAAATGTCAGTTCTTCTCTATAATCGAATTACAAAATGGGACAAAAAACAAGTTCACAAATTTTCTAGCAAAAGAATGTATTTGGAGAGAGGGAAATCATCTCACAGAGAATAGAATTAATTTTCCATGTAATTGTAGAACCGTCTGATTTACTCTCATTTGATATCACAGCTTGCAAAAGATGATCTCTTATCTGTACAGCATTGTGTGAAGATACTTCTGGAGGATCCACAGATGACAGCGGTCTAGAATCAGTGATAACATGATTATAAATTCTTTATATTTTTCTTTATCATTTTGATTAAACTGCTTGTGAATATAGGGACATCAAATACTCAGCTTATGCTGATAAAGTATTGGTTGAATTTTTGTTTGGTTGTTAGTGGGTTTTGTAAGGAACTTTGTTCTCAGAAAACCATTTCAGTAGAGCATTCACTCTTATCTTTATTTAGATGCAAACAGCCTTTCACTGTTCTTTGTCTACAGTAGTTTCCTGGAGCTGCTGTTGTGTTATGTTCCCCCAGACTAGTCAGTGTATTGGAAAGATATCGTGAGTCTGTTTCTTCTATATACTCTATATTCTAGGAAAGGAATACTTCTGTTTCATTGAACGTGGAAATGTAGTTGAAGTAAATATCAAAGAATAGCTCATGTTGGAAGGGAGCTTTGGAGATTGTCTAGTCCAGCCCCCCGGTTCTCAGAGCAGAGTCAGTGTGGTGTTCAGGGCTGTGTCCAGCTGCATTTTTGATTGCTTTAAAGACAGAGATTCCACAACTGCTCTGGGAAACCTGTGCCAGGGTTTGACCATCCTCACAGTAAAAGAAGTTTTTCCTCATGTTTGGGTGGAATTTCCAGCAATTCAATTTGTGTCCACTGCCTATTGTTCTGTCACTGAGCATTACCAAGAATAGTCTGGCTCCATCACAATAACATGGATGCTTTTACATGGTGATAAGATGGTTTTTACTCCTGAGCCTTCTTTTCTCTAGGTTAAGCTCTTTCAGCTGGCATGTAATGTAAGCTTGTTATCTTTTAAAGAAGAAAATGAAAACATTGGGAGGAAATGTGAAACCATGAGGAAGGATCTGGCATCAGTTGTTGAGTTTTTTTTTTTGCATTGGCTATTTGTTTGATACTACTAATGCACATGTATATTTGTAATTTTTCAATCAACATTCAGGAAAGGAAATTATCCTCTGTTCTTTCAACAGTAGACACTGTAAATACACAAGATTCTTTTTTTTAAACATGGATGCATGAGAGACAAGAGTGGGTTTAGTTATGTGTTCTCACAGTTTTGAAATTTTTTGTACATCTTTAAGATTGTTCACATCACATTTTGCCAAACAGGTCTTGATATCCAACTCTGACTTAAAAGGAATCTATTACCGAAAATGTAATCTTTCAATATTTTTTCTTATTGTAGAGACCTTCTCTCTTCTGGATTTACCAAAACCGAGGTATGTTTCAAAAATCCTATTAAATGGAAGTATTACTATTTTATAAAGTTTTATTACTTTGTAAATCAAGATTCAAAACACTTTAATTTCAAATATATTTTGTAATCTGTATATATGTTCAAAATACCAATAAAATATGTTTAAAAAGACAAATAAATCTAAGCAATAAATGGCTTAATTTAGAAAACAAATTTTCAGAATTGTTTATAAAATCAATTGTTGGCACACTGATTTCTACTGACATGTAAGTATTGACCTATACCTGTATCAATTTCTAGTTTAAAGAAAATATTTTCCCACTTTTCTTTAAATAGCAACCATCTAATATTTTTTCAACATAGTTATAAATATATTTGCTATGGCTTACTTATAGCACTTACCATATTTTCATCAGTTAGAAGTGCACAAAACCAGAAAGTCAAATTTATTTACTCTGTAAGCTATATTAGTCTATCACCTTAGTTGACTTTGTCAGTTGTTCTCTAGGAAGACAAAGACACTCTTCTGGGGGGTTGCTACCCTTATGTTTCTGATGTCTTAATTCCATGAAGTTTTTCTGTGTATATATGCATTCAAGTGTTTGTATGGAAGGCCTAGAAATGTTCAAAATTCATACAAATGACCACAGTTCTTTAAATATTATAGTACTTGAAAACACAATGTAGGAAAAATGAGAAAGACTGCATAATTCAGTTTTGGCTGCGAAGTCAACAATATTGTCATTTCTGGTGACAGGGCATCACAGTGGGATACAATAGTGTGAAATGAAATGCACCTTGCCATCAGAAGTGAAATCTTGGCCTCAATTTAAATCAATTCAAAGCTTATTGGAGCAGGTTTTTATTGAAGATGTACGCTATTATAAAATGTATCATTGTATTTATTTGCATTGACTTTTAAGAGACCAGGCTAAATGTTTGAAGGCACCACAAGCTCTTACAATACAAAGATTTGCACCAGAGGAAGTTTAGATCGGATATTAGAAAAAATTCTTCACTGAAAGGGTTATCAGGCATCGGCACAGGCTGCTCAGGGAGTGGTTGAGCTGCCAGTGGAGGTATTTAAAAGACCTGTAGACATGGTTTAGTGGTGGAGCTGGCAGAGTTAGGTTCATGGTTGGACTTGATGATTTCACTGGTCTTTTCCAACCTAAATAATTCTGTGAAAGTATGTATGAAAGCAGATCAGGCAGAAGAAAACCCACTACGTGTTACTGTTTTTTAGCAACTGCACTAATGAATCCAATCTCAAGTAGCCAGTGACCCAGTGTCTCCTCAGGAAAGAGATTATATACTGCTTCTGGTGTGAAAGCAACTTTCAACCTGATGTTTAAGCTACCCTGAAGACTAAGACACACTTTTGAAAGATTAAGGTGCTGAAAATAATGATACTGTTCATATTAATTAGTAGAACAGTATTTTTATAAACTACCTGCTGACCAAGGAACCTTTAATCCTTTAGACTGTGCAGTATCTTGACAAATGAATCTTTTTAATTCTCAAAAATCAGGAATAAGTTGCTAATAAGACAATAACTGCACAGCTTATGTAATTGCTTAACGAGAAATTTTACAGAGAAATATGTGCTGAATATTCCAGCTTTAGTCTGACTCCCATGAGATAAGAAATCTTCTCTGTTGTCATGTATTCCTTCTGACTGCTAGCCTCTGAATGATTTAAACCAGAAGCGATGATGTTTCTGAAGGGACACTATGAACCCACTTGAATTACACTGAACAAGTTTATGAAAAAAGGAAGAGTTGCAGTGCTGCGAATTATGAAAACTTAGATCCCTTCTCATAAATGTTGCTTGCACTGCTTTTAACCATAAATAGAATTAACATGTCCTCCATTATTAGTCTTACTAAAGCATGCTTATGCAATAATAATCATCGCATTAATAATGTTGTAATTTCTTTCACTTTTTATATTGCTACAACAGTACAGGTTATATAATTAATTATTAATTATTCTGAAATAGAAAATGTGTATGGGGTTAATTTTCATGTCTTTAAACTGTCGTTGTCTGAACTAGTAAAATGAAATAAAAATGGTACAGTTGATTCATAAAACAGGGTAAATCTTTGATGAAATCCACTTTGAATAAACGTGCTCTTTACACCTATTAGGAATGTGGATTTTGCATTAAATACCAAGTTGGAAATTATTCTGTATAGCCTGGTCTTCAGTGCTCAACATATTGACAGCCTTTTTAAAGATACAAAAAATCAGTATCATAAGTAGCAGGGCATCTGTGAAATGAAATTAAACATAATTGAGATGACAAATTTTACTTTTGTAGCAGAACATTAGGTATGCTTGTGAAGAAGAGTGCAACAAGAAAGCAGGCTATGCTCTGCGCTTCAGTGCGGTAGCTGGCTGTCATGCACTTCTGCTGTAGAGCAGGATAGGGTCCGTTTTGTTGGGAATTCTCACAGTCTCTGAATGTGTTGCATGCACCATTTTTACATGCTTATTTTAACACATTACTGGCTTGCATCAACATTTTTAGGAGTTTTTATAGTAAAGCCAGATATATTGTATAACTGAGCAAATTCTGGTTGCACTGTTTATCCAATGGGTACAAAGCATGAAACTTCATTATGTTCCAAAATTAACCATGCAGTTTCAGGGCTGAAGCCTTAGAAACGGAATTATTTAGGTTGGGAAAGACCATTACGATCATATAGTCCAAGTTTGATAAAGCATTGTTCAGATCATTTTCATCTAAACCAAAAAAGTGAGTCCTTTGGCAATTTGAAGAGGAAATTATACTATTCATCTGCCTCTGGGTTTGCTGTCTCCATGCTTTTCTTTTGCTAAATGTCTTTTATATAAGAGAAACTTTCAAAAATACTGGCAATTTACTTGGATTATATTTTCAAGTACCTGACTCAAAATTTTACTTGACACTTTGGTGTATGTTTATATATGTGTTAAAAATCTATGAGGAAACTACAGAAGATAAATAAGGGTTAATTTGGTCACAGACACTCTTATTTAAATTACACTACCTAAAAGAAAGGTAATAAAATTCTATTGTCACAGTAATCTGATGGGAATATAGAGATGGGAGTGACACATTTATTGCCTCTAAAATGACCTTTGCATCAAACCCCGTGTACTGATTACTTTTTAGACAAAATTATTTGATTTTATTTACTAGTTCACCCTGGAGCTCCACTTATACTGTGTTACTCATTTTCTTTTCTGTTAGTTAAACTGAGAATTGAAGAGTTACTTTAGTACTGTGTAGCTTTTATCTTTTGAACATAAATATGAAGCAAAACCTGGCAGACTTAAAAAACTGTGGTAGCAGATGGACTTACCAACATCCCTTTCCCTTTTTTTCATTTGAACTGTGGCAACAACCATTTACATTGAGGGTAATTAAATACAGTATTTCTACGTAATTATATGATAAAGATTTCTAGTGCCAGTCTGTGCAGTTTTGTATGGTTGTATATAATTTCTTGGTTAAGAGAGTAATTTATTCTTAATGCTAATTGATGATGAACAGATTATTAAAGTAGGACCGTATGACACTTCTTTCAGTGTTCTCTTTCATTTTAAATAAGATCAGAGTAATTCTAAATAGGAAGTTGGTGCCAGCATCATAAAAGGATGGTGTATAAAACAGCAGACCTTTTCTTACACTGTTGATTGATAACCACTGATGAAATTACAGTGGTGCCATAAACATTTTAGTGTGCGTCATAAAGATTTTTCATGTATAACATTAGCCACATGGTATAGGTAGATTAAGATTGTCTTTTCAAAAGCAGTCACCAGAAATTAACTTTAATAACAAATTCCAAGTGTTTTAAAAACTAAAACTAATGAAAGTTACAATCTTATCCATTTATATTCTTTCGGAAATTTGAAGATTTTCTGTGACTTGACCTTTATTTTATGACAAGATATCTGAAAAGTTGATTTGTATGAGTCACAGCTATAATTATTAAACTGTATGAAAAAAAAAGGGAAGCTAATGGATTTTTCACAGCTATTTTGTTTAAAAAAGTAAAGAAATTAAGAATATTTTTAAAACCCCTTTATATTTCACTATCTAAAATGTTTCTTAACAGGTCTGCCACTTACCAATCTGTACTTTAAAATTTATTAAAAAAGAAATGTACAATAAATGTATCTTTGAACGTACTGCAAGTATAAGCCTCAAGCTGCAAATCAACGTGTGTAATTATTTAGGTGTATAGTGGAGATCTTTAATAACTATATGAATTTAGCACCTTTACCTAAATATGAAACACAGATACATTCATTCATCTCTGGGGCCCCCAGCATAAGAAGGACATGGGCCTGTCGCACCAGAGGAGGCCACAAAGGTGATCAGGGGGCTGGAGCAGCTCTCCCATGAAGACAGGCTGAATTGGGGTTGTTCAGCCTGGAGAAGTCTCCAGGGAAATCTTGTAGGAACCTTCCTGTACCTAAAGGCGGCCTATAAGGAAGGCCTACGAGAGGGACTTTTTACAAGAGTATGTAATGGTAGGACAGGGGGTAATGGCTTTGAGCTGGAAGAGGGTAGGTTTATATTAGATATTAGGAAGAAATTCTTCACTGTGAGGGTGGTGAGATACTGGAACAGGTTGGCCAGAGAAGCTGTGGATGCCCCATCCCTGGAAGTGTTCAAGGCCGGGTTGGGTGGAGCTTTAAAGCAACTGTATCTAGTGGAAGGTGTCCCTGCTTATGGCAGGAGGGTTCAAACTAGGTTGTCTTTAAGGTCCCTTCCAACCCAAACCATCCTGTGATTCTATGATTACTGTTAAAAAGTTGACATTAATAGGATTTCTGGTTGTCTATACCAGAGGTGCCTGCATTATTCTAATCCTGAAGCACAAACACCCTTACTTGGTGCTTTTGCATGGTATAGGATTCCAAGCATTTGATGGATGAAAGAGCTCTGATAAAGAAACCTATTAGTATTTATGCTGTGTTCTCCTCTTGAGAATTCTGGTTTGGATTTTTCAAAGGAACCTGAGTTACTCTTTCTCCCACCGAAAGCTTAAGGATTTTATTGTTATTTACATGAAAACACTATAGACTGCCCTTGCAGTAGAAAGGAACGTTAATTTATATGTGAATCTTACCCAGTAGGTTTTCTATCCTTGTTATTTAGTCTCCTTTGAAAAGTCAGCCTAATGTAAGCAATCTTATTTACACAAAGAGAATTCCCATTAAAGAAAGCAAGACTGCTGAAATAAACTAAATCTATTCATGCAGAATTAGATTCTATCTGTCCCTCGAGGTTTATAATTTACAGACTTTTAGCTCTTGCCTTTGAGGACTAAGTGTCTTGCTCTTCCCATTTTCTTCTCAATACACTTAACAGTTTGTTGTTTTAGGTTCAAGCACAAAGGAGGAAAGTTGATTTACAGATGAATCAGGATGGTTCTTACCTGCAGTTATTTCTAGAAGCCTTGTGGTTTGGTTCCTTTTGTAAGAAAGTTGCAGTTACTTTTCCCATGACTCCCTGCATTTCAGTGCACTCTCAAGGTACGGGCCTACTCGGAGAAGAAATTGTTTGTGTATGTTATGTCTAATGTCAGACTTATTGTACTTATGTGATTGATCTGTGCAAGTGAAGCAAGTCCTCTTTACATGCATGCATGCTGGTTCCCACAGTTAAGATGCCCCCGATTCATAATGATGTGTGTGGAGTAATAATTCTGAATTTACTTATTCGTTACCTTCTCTGAAGAAATTGCTAAAGCAAGGAAAATAAAAAGCAAACAAGTTATGATCTGCTTTGCGTTTTGTGAATTGTGAAAAATCTTTTTAAAAAGAAAATGAATTAGTTACATATTTATTAATGCACAGATTCCCATTAGAAATCATGATCTTATTTATGTCACGATTCCTAGAAGGTTGTAAGCACGTATTTGCATTAAGGATATATTTCTGGCTGAGAAATTCGGACCATTAATTTCTTGAAGGACTTTTGGGATGACCATATATGTGTGTGGGTATTTACTTTTAATCAATTTCCAGAAGCCCAAATGTTTAGAGAACTGCTATTAACTATTTATGCTTTGGCTCTGTTACAGTTTAAACAAGACCAAGACTAGCAGCGGTGGTTTTCTTATTTTATAAAATCATTTTGTGAAATGAATCACTCAAGGCTTGAAGTATTTTGGGTTTTTTTATACTAAGTTTTGTACCTTAGCGAACCTTTCATACAAGCTTTATAACTTCCTGAAAATAGGGAGATTATACACAGAATAAATAGCAGACAGCTGTGAGCTATGTCTATAATGCGAGTAAAGGGATTTGGTGATTTTTTAAACCAGAAAAGCAAAGTTTGAGCATCTTGAACACTATACAGACCCTCAAAATGGAATGAGTGTTCTGTAATTCAACTCAATTTTTATTTGGTATAACATATGGATCTGAGTAAATGATTCATACTGACAGGATGCAGCCCTGTGATCTTACAACAGCTCCCATATCATCTCTAGCCCAGCAGCACTAACCATTTCATTTCTATTTTCCCCTTCATTCTCTCTCCTCTTTTACTTGCCCTTCACACTATAGCACTACTCTGTCATACAGTCCTTGACTTATTTCTTGTTCAGAGACACTTCAAGTGCTGGTGCTGAACAGGAGCAAAAATGCCTAGCCATACATATACTAACAGTGCAGGAACACTGAACTTCTCCACAATGTGCTTACCAGCAGTCTGGGTTCTAACAGGGCGTGATGGCTATGGGTTTCATGCAGCTAGCTTGGTCTGAACAAGTGATCTAACTGAATTAATAAACTCTCATGGGATCCAAAGCACTTTAGAGATTGGTAGAGAGATGCTTTCACAGCCCTCTTAGGTCCAGCTGACAACTACTTGCACTTATTAACACCAGCTCAGCCCTGTGATGTGCCCTGATGCTGGAACCAGTTTTTTCTGCACTATGCTTCCAATGACCTATAATAGTCAGGTTTGCCCATATCCTGAAATTTCAGAGTCTCTTAGGTGTCACTTAAGCAGCTGAAATGATGGACAGCCTGCTTCTCAAAAAGATGCAAACCCAAATCCATAATATATGTTACAGTAGTAGTTTTAATAAGTCTAGAAATTATAAAAGCTATGTGGTGTTGCAGTAATACTTCATTTCCCAAATGCAAATTATTTTGGTTTGAATTTCTCTTTGTACATTTGTGTTGTAAATGTTTGGGAAATTATATTAAGAGTTATTGAACAGTAAATAAATATTATGGAAATGGTGAAGAGAATAGGCTTTTTAATCTTTTGAATGAGTTAATAAAGACATAGTACAAGGCATAAATAAATACTGAATTGTAATTCCCATTAGTTGCAATTCAGACAGATAGTTACTTGACATGAGGTTAAGTAGTGTCTTGGCTATAATTTGCTATCTTGGTTGAGATATTTGCATAGAATTGTTACATGCTTGTAAAACTAAAATTGCTTCTAACTGAGAACTTATTTACAGTAATGCTGCAACAGTACTTGTCATTTCAGGTAAGTGAACCGAGGTGTGGGGTTTTTTTCTCCAGAACTTTCACAAATTTCTCTAATGTTAGTGTTTTCAACTGGATTTCTAAGGTTAAAAAAAGATATTTTTAAAATAAAATGTCTTGGTACACTGTGTATCTTAGCCAGTTTATCCTTCTTATGGCTATAATCTGGAATATACAACTGATCTGACCAAACAACGCATGCTCAGCTTCAGGCAAAATTATGGTTTTCAGAGAGGAACGCAGTAACATAAGCTAATTTTTATGCATCTGAAATTTCACTATAATATTCTAGTTTAGGGTAACATTTAATCAGCATTTCAAAAAAATCTATCAAACATGTGCCTTATTGCTTCACACACAAAATTTGAACTCAGATCCACTTTTTTGTCAGCTGGAGTCTTGGAAAAAGACAATTGCTTATTGAACCATTAAGGTAAAAACTGTTTTTCTGACAGCTGTACCGGGAAATCATGTCCTGCTCTTAAAACAGTTGTAAGTAGTACCAGTTGGAGATTTTCCAAAAGAACAGTTTTTCATCTCAAAATGCTGATTCTTAGAGCATGCATTTGATTTCTGACAAACAGAATAGCAAAGCACTAGAATTGTGCTTGTCAGGAAGATCTCAGTCAACTGTCTGGTTGGTTCAATCATGCTAGAGGGTTTGTGAGAAGACACAGAACTAGTAGGAATTTTCTTAATTTCATCTAACAGCCACCAGATATTCACAGGAGCATATCTGCAATAAAACCACTATTATTTTTCATTGTTTCCAAAATGAAATAACAGAATTTAATTTTGGCAGTTTAGAGAAGACCCATCTTAATTAGGAGTGATTTCTTTTTATACATCCATGCCAATAAAAAAAAAGCATCACTGAGCAAAAATAACTTTTTTTGGAAGCTTTTCTCATCAATATTTTCATGTTTAAAACTATAATTTTTTATGGTATGTCCTTTGAAAAAGATACAATAATGTCCCTAATCCTCTCTGTAAAAAAGGATAAGGCGAATATATCCTCGGCTGTTATTTTGGCATTCTTTTCTTCTGGCCAAGGTGTTCTGTGTTGGTGTCAACACCAATTGCAGTGTTCCCTCCAACTCAGGATTCTGACTATAACACACGGGCATCTCGGGATTCCAACTAAAACACATAAACTATGGAAACCAGCACACTGCGTAGGTTATAGAATCAGTGCTGTAATGACCACAAAGATAAGCATATTGTCCTCAACTTCATATTCTCTCAGGAATGAGGAAAAGATTCTGCTACCCCACAGCATCTGTAGATCATGGAAGGGAGAAGACCTTAAAATATTAGTGTATAAGGAGGGAGATCTGGTTCATAAGTAGCATTTTGCACATACTATACATACTGTGATGGCATAGTGCCAGTCAATGATAGTAAGGATCATAGTGAAATACCTTCAGGTCTGTAAGGGAAGAGTCACTCACCCAAACATTTGATTAGGAAAGGCTGATTTCTTGTATGAGATGGAGAAGACTTCAAATCATAAGACATAGGTTTCAATCTAGGAATTATTTCTGGGTTGTAAGGTGGAAGATCCAACTTCTTAAGGGTATAGAAAACATGGAGCTACATTATTTAGACTGTGGAAATATGGGAAAGATGAAATTATGTTAATTCCACAGTTACAGTGCATAAAATTATATACTATTCCAGAAACATTGCATTCTCAGGAGGAGTTTCAGAAAGTTGGTGGCCACAAGCTATCCTAATGAGACAGCTAGTTTGAAAAACACAGTAAAAATAAGGGAAGTAAATGAACACTTAAATAAAATGAAACCTGGATGAAAGCATAAAATGAACTTGAACAAACTGAATAAACTGAATCCTGAAGACATTGTTAAACCCCATTTCAAAGGCACAAAGTCAAGAAAGTTGTAATTTCTCTTGGAACCCTTAGCTGTGTCCTTGTTGGCATCTGTTATCAGTCATTAAAAAACATAGAAGACCATGCAAATTAACTAGATTAGTAGTGAAATAATTTGACACAATTGAGCTATGAGAAATCTTAATCAAAAAAGAAACATAACAATTTACTGCTTTGTTTCTTATTCCCTGCTCTATTCTTATTCCCAAATACGGGGGAGCCATCACAGAATAAGGTGCTTATTTTCCAGTAAAACTTCATATACGGCTTTCTGGTTAATTAAAAAAAAAATATCTGGGAAATAAATTTGAAACTTAGTTATTGAATTATGTCTAAATGAGAATTATGCTTTGAAGTATACCTGTTTCTTGCATATGTGTATTTTGGGTGGGACAAAGCAGTTTGTTACTGTCCATGTGCTGAAATTTTTGTGATCTATTATTTTTAAAATTTTACAGACAAATACTTTGCTCAAAACATTAAGCATTTGGAAGAGCATGCTCACAAGCAAGTAAATTTAAGTATGACCATGAGTATTTTTTGCTGCCCTTTATAATCATACCAGCTTTACTTTACATGCTTGCACCCATGTGTCTACGGATAGAACTCTTCCTTGCATAAATGCAACCATGTTCAGGGTCAGATCCAAGATTTCTGTTGTTTTCAGTGAGATTTGACTCAATTTGTTGATTGATAGCTGTTGGCATTACTTATGGCATGTAGTGAATGACACAGGTGAGATGGCAGTTTGGTGTTTGTTATACACATATCTATATTTGTACTCATTCTGTTTGCAAGAGAGTGTTTCTTTAAGAATCTGACTGAGTGTGGGTAAGAACTTCAGTGTATAGGGTGGATCAAAACAATGACAGTAGAATTATTTTAAAGAAAAATGTAAAACCTGTCTTTTGGCTGTTCAGTTCAATTGTCAATTATGAAGTTTTATATATTGTTACTGTATCTGCTCATTGATAGCTGCACATTGGTATAAATATTCAAGGATAATAATTAAGACATGCAAATAAACTGAAGATTGGGAACAGATTTTAAAAATAGCTCATACCCTTTATAGTGCAAAAAATGTACTTGTCTGAAGTGTG
Source organism: Falco naumanni (assembly GCF_017639655.2). Lineage (NCBI taxonomy): Eukaryota > Metazoa > Chordata > Aves > Falconiformes > Falconidae > Falco > Falco naumanni. The sequence continues at coordinate 9,209,764 of NC_054068.1, forward strand.
GGAATGGTTGAGTAGTCAGACATCTTCATTGCAAATTGCTGCTGTGAAAAAGCACAAAAGTTTATAACAAAAAGATAAAACAAAGGAGAGGGATTTTAGCACTGAGCCTCTCTGTCTTCCAAGTATGATAAAGAAGTGATAGAAAAAAAGTAAGTATAGTGGTACTCTGGACATGTTACAAAATAAGTCACTCACTGAACCTTAGGAAGATCTGACTGAAGAGCTGTTCTCTTCATAAACAGTGTTACTATGTAGGGTTGTATTTGTAGCAGATGGGAACCCTTCCTGTTCTTTCATTATGAAGCAACGACATTCTCTGGGCACATGAGCACTGTGGTTAGACATCTTTGATCTGATGAGCATACCATACTAGATGCTAATATTTGGTGAAAAAAAAAAAAAATCTGTCAGGGAAATCTACAGCATAAAATCATAGTAACAGCAGGTATAAAATTCTGGAGTATGCCACTGAGGCAGCATGAATTGCAACATAAAAAGCTTTGAAATGGTAGGAGGACAGGTTCACAGTCTGATTTATTTGAACCTTTAAATGAAGCTCATAGACAAAAATGACAGGCCAAACTCAGAAGTGACTTGAACGTTAATGTAACTTCCATGACAGAGGAGCAAAATTTAGAGCACTTCAAAACCAGTAACTGGACAAAGCAGAATTTTTGTGCTTTCTGACAATCTTCTATCAGTTGCTGTGTTTTAAACACAGAAAATGTTTTTTCCTTCATCATACAAGTTACATTTATTTTGCAATGTCATACTGTTTTGCAGCATCTTTGATGGCTGCAAAGGGAAGAAACTAGAAAAATGAAGAAGAGAATAGGGAAAACAGCTATTGGAAAGAGAAACCACAATAAAGGAGAAGAGGGTGGAAGACTTAGCAAGAAATTATACTCTTATAAATTCAAAGAGTAGAGAAAATATTATAAAGGGGTGGGAGTTTGCTTTCAAAGTACATCTAATTCAAATGTAATTTGCTAGCCTCTGTATTACAGTTGGAGACACTTAAAATCCAAGACAAAGCATTCATAGGCTTCAAAAAGTAGAGATTATATTTTTTTTAATACCTTAATCATGGTGTTCCAACTCGAAGGAATGCCTGATTTTCAAGCAGATTTTAGATACTTGATTTCAGTTCATAGTAAAGTGTGCATATATTGTTACTGATTTTTTCTGATAATTTCAGAATACTGGCCGTTGTCTAGTATATCTGAAAGCTTTCCTCAGTACAAGAATGGAATGTGGTCTAAGAGAGCAGTTTATATTGGACAATATTGCATAAAACCTGGACAAAAGGAGTTGTAGGGACTGAATTTATTCTCTAACACTGCTGTGGTCTAAGAGAATATGCAAAAGTGAAAACTTCACATTCTGTTATTCTACAGAGAACTAGAAACATTAAGATATGATAAAACCTTCCTTCAAATCCAAAGTGGATCTGTAGAGCATATCTATTACATATTCTGTACTTGTCCCAAATACAGAGTTCTTTTAGGAGGAAAGATACAGCTTGGACTTTCAAAATTGGAACAAGTACTCATTTGGGACTTAGAAGGATGTGGAGCAGTATCTCACTTGAGACACCAGTGGAAGTTCTGTGTTTGAAAAAGCTCAGACTACACAGAGATAAGAGTTCTGGAGTCTCATCTGAGTGATTGTAAAATCAAGAGAAAGTGTTCTCAGCTAAGAAAGTGCTTGCTTGGATTTAAAGATTTAGTCTTCAGCTTGTTGTTACACAAACTGTCACAATTTTGATGTGTGGTTCTAAATTTTCATTGAGAAATGCATTCTATATGCAAAAGTTTTGATTTTTAATACAGTATTTTCTGAAATCATTAATGTGAATATTAAAATTGAGCACTTGGATACGTAAGCAGGTTTTTAGCATGATTATTTGAAAATGTATTGCTCAACATAAAAAATACATTTTAAAAAATCTAAATACAGGGTTTATCAATTATTTAATTTATTACATTAATAGTCTGTATTAAATGATGTTGTGTGTGACAAAATACCCAGCAGTAGAATGTAGGACCTTAGAATACTACATTCCATAGGCTTTAATTAGTTAATCATACAGACACTGTGTCAGAACCTGAATCCTAATAGACAGCTAACAGATAAATAAGGTTAATAAGGAGCACTAGAACTGAGAAGATACTGACATGAAATGTATTTTTCAGCTTCACTGTGGGTGTGCAGTTGAGGGGTAGATGGTAGGGGGCATCTCATTATGCATTTCTCCACAATGAGGATCCAGAAATTGAGAGTCACAGTTCTAATAGCCCGAGTATCTTAAGTGCAACACATTCCCTCTCTCTCTTAACCTATGTAACATAAATATTTTAGACTAATGAATTAAACAGATTACATAAGAATAGCCCTTAAATTTGCTTATCTCAGGTGATCTTTTAAATTATTTGTTCTTTTCAGTGATAATTCTTTGTCAAAACCTATCAATTTTTTGTAATTCCAGATTCATCTAGGGTTTAACCTTCAGTACTTGAATGCCTTTTAATATCAGACTTCTAATGCATCTGGCATCATAAAATAAGCAATATTAAATCAAGAGTTGTACACAATGAAACATACTGCAAATTACTAAGAGCTACTTAAGTAATTTTGCATTTCTCTAATGCCTTGAAAACAAGTCCATGCTTTTTAAGCAACCGTTTCAAAATGGCCAAGGTAAATGGTAAGTTAGATGGGGCTTTTTCAAGGGTTTGATTTCCTTTGGCAAAAACACACTTCCCGTACACAGTAAGAATGAGAGCAGATTTTTTTAGTAGGTCAGTGATATTAGAGTGAAATGCAAATGCACAACTAAACTACATAACACAAATCCTGCTGTTTACTCTCTTGGGCATTACTCCCTGTTTGGTGTAATGTTTTTTCTAACATTTTATGAAGTTTTGCAATTAAATATTAATGCAACTTCTTTAAAGAGAAACAAAGATTTATAACCCTGAATTGAAAGAGAGAGGATGAGAGAATTGATAACACAGTTGGGCAGGAGAATTCTGCATGAGCTCTGAACACTCTTTTCTCATTTTAATTGAAAAGCAAAATATACTGTGTAAAACAAAATATATATAAGCTATGCTCTAATTGCATGTGGTGCATGATCATATGTTATAAATTGAGATCTTTCCAGTCGAGCAAAAAATCATGTGCTGTATCACTCTTTTATTTTTGAATTCTACTTCAGTGTTCTTTTTGATTTCTTACATTTCAAATACCTTAAACATTTAGGGTGGGTGGAAAACCAATTAAATTAGAATCTAAAGTTAAGGCAACTAGTATATTTTTGTATTTTGAAATTCAATTGAACTTGTAATAAATAATTTACTTAAGCAGTGTGAAAAGGAAGTGATAACCACTCTTGCCTTTTGGCAAGAGCGGGTATGTGGTATGCCTGATTCATCAGCACTAGACGGCAGTAACTCATGTATATGGAACAGACTGTAACGTTTTCCAGTTTACTTGAGGGAATGAGAAATGTTTAAGATTCTGCATACTCCTAGATATTCTTCAAGGTTACCAGAAGGCATAAAGACATGTTCTGAACCTGAGGTCAAATTCGTAGGAAAAAATGCAAAGAGAAAGTCCTATTATTTGTAAAGTTCACCTGTATTCCATTGCAAAGAGAGGAAGGGCAGGATTCTGCAACTATATTAGTCTCGATTTCTTAAATATTTTGCTTTTCCTGCCCTCTTAAAAATATCTAGCTAGGAAAAATATGTCAGGATAACTCAAAGGAATTAATCAGCAGGGCTGTTGTTTAAGATGCGGTAGTGTGAAATATGCCTCGTTGCTGTAGGTCAGACTGAGGTATTGCACAGGGTAGTCATAGAAGCTTTGCTAATGAGCAGCACTCCTGTCTGTCTTCTTGGATTTCTAAGTGTTTATCATCGTTATCTATTTATGCACAGGTCTCATATTCGGGAGTTCTCCTGTCAGACACAGGTTTGAACACAGAAGTAAAATTCTATTCATTCACAACCCCACATTACCTACTCCACCCACAAGGTAGCAGAAGAAAGGTGAATCTTTGCTGTCTTGTATCTCTTTCATCACGATTTACTTTCTTTTATATAATGTTGACCTGAATAGGAATGATCAATGAGAAGTGATGTTTGCTCCTTGAGGTGTATGTATCATAGGAGAATGGTAGAACCTGAACTGATCTGGCACAGGACCATCCAATCCATTTTAATGGGCTATTGCTTATGCTTGAATCAGCACCTTCCCGCAGCATATAAAAAGAAAATACTAGAAGTAAAAAATCTCATAGATACTTATGTTCAGATATGTTCCAAGAAATAATGGTAGACTTGTGCATTTTCTTACTCTGTTTGCAGAATTTTTATTCTTAAATTATTTCCTTGAGTAAAACCACAGGAGGAAAAGAATGGCTGATGACATTACCTTCTTTCTATCCCAACAGAAGAAGAAACCATCTGAAAAATGCAAGTATAAAACTGTATCACTGTGTGCTCTATTCAGGGATTAAGTGAATGGGGGGCATTATGCACTGAGTTCATGCAGAAAGCTATCATTAAATGATTGGAATTCATTTAAAGAATAGCCTTATACTCAAAACCACAAGAATAGCAGTAGAAACCATAACCATTTCTCCATCTAGTGATTTTTCTGTATAATGTTTTAATGATGTTGCAAAAGCAAAATTTATTAAAGACTTATTAAAAATAAGTCATCATGAAACAGCAAAGTGTTTGAGACAGTGCTTCTCTCAAACCAGAATGTCAGGAAGAAAAAGAGCTAGCAATCTGGTAACTAATGAAACAAGCAGCAGCAGTTTCTGACGCAGTTTCTGCCTTTGCTGAAAAATATCAGAGGAACATCAGCCACGCCACATGTTAGGAAGTCATGCCCAGATCCAGTCCAAGGCTTGGAATGGAAACAAGATTGCTTCCAGGGATGAGAAGATGGTTCACTTGTCAGTGTCTCTTTAACATTATGACCTTTATGGGAAGCCTATTATTGTAAAGGTTATTTTTGCTTCTGTAGAGGGGAAAAGAATTGGTTGAGCAGCATTGCTGACAGCAAGACTGTCATTTTAAAAATTAGGTTATAATGAATATGAGTTTCAGAAGAAGACTGCAGAGTAGGTCCCATCTGCTACCCTCTGGACTGCAGCATGAAAGGGAACAGATGGGCACGAATTATGCCAAAAATGGCTGGGAGAAGCTAGACAGCTCAATCGTCTTATTCTATGTTATCATCAGCCACTTTAAGATCCCATTTCTATAGACATCTTACAGTGCACTGCAGTTGTTGGGGGAATAAGGGAATGGTGGATATGACTGGAAGGAGAGGGAACTTAGAACAGGTGTTACTACTGTAGCTCAGGTCCTAGTTTGGTTGCTAATTCTACTTTTCCTTTCTGTTTTGGTCCTGGTTTCATGTGATCATCCTTAATTCTGAATAGTCACGAGGAAGTGATACTTTTCTTTTCCTGTACAGCTATGCAAAAGGTAGGTGTTCTGCAGTAAGATCTTAGTTTCTGAAATCAATGTCATCTTGATACATCCTCAGATTAAGTCAGGATTTTACTCTCTGCGGGTGTCTTCTAATACCAAGTTTGTCATTCCCAGTTCTGGAATGGAGTGAAATTACATTGCAACTTGCAGACTCAGGTAGGTGTCCCCTCTCAAAAGCCCTTTTAGATGAGGAGCACAGTTGTTTGCCTGTTCCGACACAGACAGTATCAAAAGCTTTTTAGATTTTTTTTTTTAATATGGTTTTGTTTGTGTTTCTCCAATTAAAAATCATACTTGGAATTGTGTGTTGCATACTTTAAGAAGCTCTAATATAGTAATGTTGAGTAATATTATCAAATATCTATGCCTGAGGTTTAGCCATTGAAATAAGATTTGGGGAAGCAGAAAGATTATAATTCCCATTAAAACTTTTCTTAACTTTAAATGCACTCTTCTTTACTATTGATGGCTGCTAACCTATTTGAACTTGGAGTAATTAGCCTTTCTTAACAATGATTGGTAACCATTTCTTAATTAAAGTGTCAGATAGCTTTCCACAGGGTTCACACCTTCCTTTTGGAACCAAGCATTTACTCTTTTCTAATATCATTTCATAGTCCATAATACACAAAAGGCAACTCATGGAATCAATTTTTATTATTTTTAACATTTTTTTTCCTGTATTTTAAAAATGTCTAATAAGTCTCTTACATCTCTAGTTCTTTTCTGGCTGTGTACAGCAACAGTGGCTGAAGTGTAGCTTTAAGTTAGATTGTTTAGTAAAGCCAAGTCTGGCTACAGAGCACTGGTGTTGAAGCTGTATTGTTTGGGTTTTTTTACCCTGTTCTACAATGTTTGTGCTCCAGTTAGTACTTCACTCAATACCTGTTAAAACTAGCAGTTTAAACTGTTGATACTTTGATTACAGTGTGGGCAAATGCCTTGTTAACAACTGCAAGAAAAGCCTGATATATTTAGGGGCATATCAGGGCTTCTAAGTATGTTTTTCCTCTGTGTTTGCTTTTTTATTATCTTTATAGGCAGAATTTAATGATAAGACTATTTGTCTATATGGTAAAAGCCATGCCAGTGTTTGCATGATAAGTCTTGCAAAAGTGTCAGAAAACTCCCTCTATCTTCTCTCCTTGAAAATGAAGACAACTTCTATCTATGACAGAACATATGGGTACATACTGCATTGATTTCAATACTCAGTAAAACAATAGTTTGAGCTATAATTTATTCTATGAAGAAAGGAATGACATTATAAATGTTTCAGGTAATGCTTTATTGGTTGTTTCACAACAAATATTTAAAAAAAAAACATTGTAAAACCAGGTGTCTTAGGGAAAGCAAAACTAGACTTGGGACAGAAATCTTATTTAACACTTAGCAAGTGAGGTCTATGACCTGTATTTCTGTATATGTATATGTGAGAAGTCGTTGAAAGGCTTAGCATTGTGTCAGTGCACCTTGGTATTTGGAGAAAAATGTAGATGGTAAGCTATATTCTAGGAACCAATGGGCAGCTACAATCATTAATCAGTGTTTTTGCTTCTTGTCTTCTCTGTATTGTGAAGTCAATGTTTCACACTTTGGTTGCCTCAAGGTCTACATATACTTCAGGGCTTCATTGAACTAGCAGTACACTAGTGTAGAAAAATAACCCATTTGGGTTTTTGCCATGAAAAATGTGAAGTCAGTCTTTGAACATTGACTAAATTTTCATTACTTTGGTGGCAAATGAGGCATGAAACATATTGTCAAAAAATATAGAGCCCAAAATATAGTGGCACTAAATATTTTATCTTCATAGAATGTACTACAAAAGGTTTGAACTCTAAATCAGACAGTGCACTTAAGCACACAACATCATTCATCAAGTGCACAGTCTTTGTTGCAAAATTTGTCCATGATGGCAGCTTTAATGAAGTTCCATAATTTCTTTCAACCTCAGAAAACTATTATTTCAGCTGTATCAAGGCATAAATCTACCATCAACACTTCAACTCTGGCCTTGCTCAAGGCTTAGACTATTGACTTTATGGTGAGAATTTCATGGTAATGTTTCATGCCCTACTCATTTCTGTCTAAATGTTAGATGTGTAATATCAACTTGCTGTTCATAGACATGGGTGATTGGAAGGAAATACAATTGCAGAAGCAGAACTGAAAAGACAGTCTTGGCTATTTGAGGCTTCATGACATGGTTTTCTGAGGAATTGCTGAAGTATCTGGACTTGTGTTCCCTTTGATCTCCACAGTAGAACAGAATTCTGTTACTACATGGCTGAAGTAACTTTATTTCTTATATCAAATATTTAAGAGTTCTGGATCTGGGAAACAAGTGGTATTTGTAGACAGATAATGAAACGGCCAACTGATTGATATAAACAGTAGGAAAAAGTTCATTATCTATGGACAGTGCCCTTTAAAGACTAATGTTTGATTTATAAAAACCACCCTTTGACTCTGTAGGTGAATTCTAAGATTTACTTCAGTCGTACACATGTAGTACTCAACATATGGCAGTTCAAAGAAAATCATATCACCTTAAAAACATAGTATTGATTTTTTTTATTTTTTTTACTGTGTTGAAATTAAGTATGCTGTGACATGGGAATCAGAAATCCATGTAAAATATATACGCTTTGGAGAGGGGAAAAATCACACTCTGAACTTCCTCATGATAATGAATTTACAACACATAAAGCCATTTGCTGTCATGATAAGGGAATAATCTCTTTAAGTGTCTTGAAATATACATGTTGTTATTTCTCTGTGCTGTCTGTAGTCTTCATACTGTACAGATACTTGTCTTCAACCATCATGCATTAAATTTTAAGGGCAAAAATTCTAGATATCAGGCAGAGTGCTTGCAGCCAGTATACACTGACATGATTTACTAAACCCACAAAATCAACTGCAGCTGGATAAAATAACATAATTTTGATATTAATAGAAATTTGTAACCTTGAAAATTATTTCATTGTAAACATTGCAAAATTTGACAGCTCTATACAATGGTTAAGTGAATCCACCATTGTTTAGCATGGGGGGAAAAAAAAAAAAACCACAAAAAAACAAACCAAAAGCACAACCAACAAACCAACCAAAACCTGTCTGCTCTGGGACAGGCTTCATGCCCCATAATTTAAGGAATATTCTAATTAAGATATATCTGCTTCCATTTTACATAAGGAATAGGCTGCAGGCTGTAAGAAACATTAAATAAATCATCATAACCTTTAAAAAGCACTTGCACTATTTGTGTAACAGCGTAGCTTTGTAGAGGTATTTGTAATGCGTTTAAGAACTGACATTGTCAGAGTGCTTGATTTTTTTCCCCTTTCTCCTTACCTTTGTAAAGACTCAGGATCATAATTTAAGCTATGACTGTTTTACAAAGCTATTCTCTATATTTTTATAGTACCTCATAATCAGCAGTGTTGTTGGGCTTGATTAGATTCATTTTTAGAACCAACTATAAAGAGTTGAGCCAGATCCAGCACTAATGAAAGATCACTGGCTAATTGATTTGGTTTCTCCCACTGTTTCAGGCATTATGTCCTCCTGTGTCATCCAACTATGAGGGACAAATGTTAATTTGAAATGTGAAGCTGTACAGGTATTTTGGAATTGTTCATTTCTCCAAGGGAAGCAAAATTGTTAAGAGACAACTAACTTTATATTTGTATGAATTCTTGCACAAAATACTTGAATTTACTCCGTCTTTCTGGTATAAGACAAAACTTCCCTGAGTAATCAAGACAAACATTCTCAGGTTCATTCTGCTTACTGAAGCCTCTTCATGGAGCATCCTAAATTAGAAGCTTACTCAACTTGTGACATTTTCATAGTCAATGAAGAATTATTAGCCCCTCCAGAGAACATTCATAGTCTTTATGGGCTGAAAGAGTTTTTACAAGTAGCTGTGTTACTCCATTTGCTGCAAAGTGAGGCTATCGAAGTGACTATTTTGAGACTTCAACAATCTAAGGTTAGGTGGGACAAATTTGATTAAATATAGCCATTTATATAAATAACAGATAATCAGGTGTGTGTTTAGGCCTTACATATTCACTCTTTCCAGCAAAACAAATGTATTTGCCTTTCCACATTAAAAAATACAGCTTCAAGTTTCCAAATACAAAATACACAGGCAATATGGAAAGTTCATTTTTTAATTGAAAAGCACTTAATATATATGTTGTCCAACATGGTTTTCAGTAAAGATGACTTGTTTTGTTCCAGCAAATTCAAATCTATATAGGGAATAAAAATGAATAATAAAAAGAAGAAGAAGAAAAAAAAAAAAATTCACAAAAGGGATTTTCTTCAGTCCAGAGGGAAAAGTTGTTGCTGTTTTGGAAATATAAATTTAACTTACACAATAAATTTCTGCTGAGGTTTCTCAGTAACTGTTGTAAAAAAGATAAATCTGTGCAAATGGTATATGTTGTATCTAATATTATATGAATGAAAAAGATAATGGGCTAAACAGGTACTAGAAATCAATATCACACACTGAAACATTCTCAATAGAAAGCAAGCCCTGCCATTTACGTTCTCCCCAGAAGGTAATGAGATGATCCAAGTAATTCAAGCACCCCAGTTTAATTCCTAAAAATGCAGGATAGTTTTAAGTTACTCCAAATCCCATTTTGCTGATTTATATGTCCATACCCAGGACGAGGGCAGTTCACATGCATCAAAAAAGGCACTTTATGCACAAAGTAGAGTCCCTCTTAGCAGGTGAGGTTTTCAGTTGGTCCTGGTTTTTTATATCAATGTACTGCACCTAGTTTGACTACATATTACTTAAATACAAACTCAACTAAAAGTAAGTCTAAATGCTGTCTTATAAGTTAAATATTGAAGGCCATAGTTTTTAAAGGAAACCTTGAAACCATTACTCCAGGATTCCAGTTTTGTAAAGTTAGATTTTGTGCTGAGCTACATAGTTTGGTATCATCGTGGACATGTGAGTGTGTAAGAAGGAGAAACAAGCTTTTATACACAGTTATTTTCCAATTAATTGAAAATATTCCATGTCTGTTTCTAGAATGTAGATGTAAAAATGTCCTGAGAGGGTTAGAAAGGCAGAATCTGCAGTTCTTGATCCTCTTTGATCCAGTGCTTCATGGCTGCTGGTACAGCAGGGTGTAAAAGCCCACAAGAACAGAAGCTCCTTTTCTGATATTTGTAGTAGTTGTACTGTCTATGTTCTTTTCTGTTATGACAATCACTAATTAATTTAAAACTTAAATAGCCATAAAGAAGTCTTGCATTATTTTATTCCCTCTTCTCTTGCTTTTTCAAATTCTGGAAAAATACTTAAAATACTTTATCAGGTAATGCACTATTTTGAACTCTGAACAATTAATTATGAATATCTGAGAAAATGTTCAGGATGAAAGAATTTTATGACACAAATAACCTGGTACAGGTCATAGATCAACTCTTGACAAACAGTAATACCTTGTTAAGCCTTAATGTAGCACCATTTAAATTAGACATCTCAGTAAATGTTAAATGTACTCACTTTTGAAACAGAAATAATTTGAAGCTAAGTCTATTATTCAGACTAAAAAGACTAAACCTTTATGGAATATATTTTTTCCTTCTGAGCTATCTAAAATAACAGTATAGGGCATGTGAATATAAATATTGTATTTAATTATAAGCATAGTCAAGGATCTGTGTGTGATACGAACTTTAACTCTTCTTTTTAATTTGCTATTATCTCTGCCTAATTAATATAAGTAAAAAGGTTGTTACCTAAATCAATATATGACCCCAATGCAGTCTTGCTAATATCCCTATATCAAATAGATCTTGTTCTGTAATTCCCCTGGAAGAAGTGGGACATGTCAGATAAATTAAATGAAAAGAACAGATGTAGATTAAGAGTGATGTAAATTTCAAGCCTGCACTTCTAATTTCACTAAATATTATTTTCCATCTTCATGATCACATTACATTGAAATGTGGAACTTCAATTTCCTCTACTATTTCATTTAATAAAACCTTTGTCTCATCTGAGTTCTTGAAGAGATGTTAGCTTTAAATCACATTGACTTCACCCTATCCAATTTACATATGCTGAAGAAATAAAAGTCTTTTCAAGAGTTGCCATGGGGCTTCAGAAGCCTCAAAGGAGTATTAAGACCTTGAGTTTAATGTGAACTGCTTCCAACACAAAACACAAATCTTCCCAACAGAATACTAATGGTTTAGTGTATGGTTACATTTTCTGTGCAAGTTTGTAAAGTAAATAAACAATCCACATAGAGGGAAAAAAATAACTAAATTATCTCTCAGCGTTTGAATTTAGAAATATACCAGCTGGAAATAAAAAATGCTTTCTATAGGCCTGTATTACATAAGAAATGTTATGTGGTTTGATAGATGTACGAAAAAGACCGCAGGATAGATTAAAGGGGGAATTCAGAGCTCCTCCATTTTTTCTCGAAGGACTGCATACCTGCAGAATAGCATTAGGAGTTTACCAAAGTCTGGGAGTATACACTATGAATATACATATAAAATATTTTGACTTAGATCTATAAAAAGAGAAATGCTGCTAAATTAGGTTTACTTTCTTTTACTTGCATAAACATTTAATATTTATTTTGTTTTTTTAGAAATCAATCTGTTTTAAAAGATCAATGGACTTCATTGCATACAATAACTAATAACTAACGGGGGAAATGTTTTCCTAATATGACCTCGATCTATTCTCTGTAATGGATTTCTCATTATAATAATTATATCCCATAAAAATGTCAGAACTGGTTTAAAAGATATCTAAGAACACATGTCTGTTTGAGCAAATTAGCAGGCAGAAACCTTGACGTTAAATTATGTGGCATCTTTTAAGGGAAATGGAGAACTACAGTACATAAAATGAGAATACTTGTGTGACACAAAAAGCAAGCAGATTGGCTATATATAGCTTTAATTTAATGCTTAAATAATTGGTCAGTGATAAGTAGTAAGGGTGCATTACAATTACACAAAGAGGTTTGTTTCAAGTGGAGAGCAGAGTGAATGATTAAGAGTTAATACTTCTACATGACAAATCTAGCCCTGTTTCTGCTCAGGAATTCTCTGCAAGCAGGCAGGCTTTATTCTTTTGTTTGGGTGAGATCACAACCCCCCTACTCCTACTGGAGTCCTGCTCCTGGGGGGTGTTTCCAGGAGCAGTTGTTCAGTGTGAATGGGAGGTGCTCAGTCTCCCCCTTTGCTAAGAGGGACTATGTGGGCCAGTCTGACAACCTCTTCGCCCAAAGAATCAGTTTCTACCAGAAATGATCCTAGTTGTTTCAGTTCAGTAGGCTCATCCTGGTCTGGCTCTTTATTTAGAATGATTTCCATTCCTCGAGTGTTCATGAACAAGTCACTGTGACAGTTTCCTGCCCTTTGTTATCCATTATGTTTTGTGTGCAGTCAGATTCAGCCAGTGATTTCAGGATGAGTTGGAAGACCCCCCATAAGCTGAGCTGGGAGAGATAGTCACATTATGTTTTGTTGAAATCTCACTTTCCTCAGCCATGCTGCTTTACTCCTCTTCACTCAGGTGTTCTCTGGTATAATGTCCTTTAGAGATAGAAAGCATTTTGTCAGTGCTAAATCAAACAGCAATAAAAAAAAAAAATCAGATTCTTTTATACATTGGTCATTGATACATCAAGCCTTTTAATTCTTGTCTGTATCTCATAAATTTAAAAAACAAAATTTGAAGTATTTATGCATATTTTTGTAGTAAATTCACAAGTAATGTTAGGATGAAAATATGACACTTTCCTATCAATATAATTCTGGATTTTATATTTTTTTGAAAAAGAAAACCCTCATTTGGAATCTAGTCTTACAGTTCTCATAAAGTATCATTACTCCTGTGTGTGTACTCTGCAAGTGAACTATTAGAAGGTAACTACTTTTAAAATAAATTGCACACAAGCTGACTTCCAAAGATTAGTTGGTAATAGGGACAGAGCTCATACTTCTTATGCAGGCAAACCTACCATTGACTTAAAGTGCATTTCCCTGAATGAATGGCATGTTGAAACTCCTGGAAGGAAGCCATGCTACAAAGAATTCAATTGAATGGGGTCAGAAACAGTCCCAGAAAGCCCTTTTAAGCTTGGAAAGCACCCTACTGAATTTCTTGCCAAATGCAGTACTCGCTATCACATTATATAAAGGGTAGCCTGCACTCCTTCAGAACTGGCTTATTAGTATTTGTCAGTCTGCAGGGTGCAGACAGTGTAAACAGCATCCCTGACCCATCCATCTTGCACAGGCAAATCCTGTCCAGGTTGTCCCAGTGTCCTGGCCATGCTAGATGCTCTTGATCTGCACAAAGTGCTGTTTACTTGAACTGGACCACAGACTTCTTGATCTTCCCTGCCAATGTTGTCATCTTAACACACATATATTTATTTTTTTTATTATAGCTTCAGCATCATACAGTGGTGCATAGTAGGACTGTAAATGTATTTACTGTGTTCATGTACTTCCTGATACTGGAAATATTTTGCCTTCTTAGAATGTCAGATAAAGTTAATAGGGCAAACCTCAGTAAACAGGGCTAATTACCTTGGAAATTTAGATTAAGTCCTTGAAATGGATTGTCAGAAATTAAGTTTATTTATGTTACCATTAAGTATCCATTTCTCTGTCAGATGTTTCAGTTACCATGAAGTATTCCTTTTGCTGATAAGCACAAAAAGCTGGGCACCTTTGTTTCTCACTCCTGTGCATATGCTTAAATGGACTTTTAAATTGCTTTCAGTTCATAACTTGAATTTGAGATTTTTAACTTAATGTTTCTTATTAATTCTTCTGTTGTATTTGCTAGCTCTTTCTAATTATCTTCAGTTCTGTTCTCTAAATGATTTCGTTTTTACACCTAAACAGATAACCAATAGGTGGTGACAGCAGTACATTTCTTGATTTAACCTAGTTATGCATGGCTTAGCAGCCTGAGCCTTCCTTTAATGGTATTTCTTACAGGGTAAGCCTTAGTGATGTTACTAGAAGGAAAGAAACTACATTTGCTTTTAAAATTCAGAGGTACTTACCCTGGTGTAAGCCTGGAATGTCTCAGAGTCTGCGGTAGTACACATAGGAAAGTATCATAGTAGAGATTAAAACAGCCCAAGATTTAAAGTCTCAAAGTAATTATTCGAGAATAAACTCTATAGAACAAAAGATAGAGCGATACAGCTTTTAAATCAATCATTTTTCCAGTGCAAGATTCTGCATCTGTAAAAGAAAAATTATTATTTATTAATTTACAAATAACAAATGTCACGAGCCATTTCAGTACTGTATTAGGAGAATGTTATTGTGAAGCAGTGTAATGAAGGTCTGACTTTTTAGCCTATACAGGTCCAGGTATATAAAGTTTTTGTGAAAATTAAAGTTTCATTCTATGTTTTAAATGTAATCTAGATCTATGATACTGCACAGGCAGTGTGAGCTACAGCAGTTAACACTCTCTGCTTTCCATTTTCCTTACCCAGAGTTAGAATTCTTCCTTACTTCAAGAAATATAACAAGATAAAATTGACATGATAAAATCAATAATTTCTACTTGACATAACAGTCTTCTCCGAGAGCTTTGTTAACAAAGGACAAAATTCCAACCTCAGATGAAGTTAGTGGGAATTTTGCTATGTACTTTAATGGGCCACAATATTAAATTCTTCATTAATATTTCACAGTAGGTCATTCTTCATTACTGGAAACAATTTCTACAGCTATTTGCTAAGAAGCAGAGTAAGTTTTACAAAATCCTTTGTATTTGAAGTGTTAAATTTTAGTTACTTTGCTTAAGATGTGGGAAATATTTTACTGATATATCCTCTCGATCCCATTTTTTTACATTTTGAAATGTAAATTTTCATTAAGATTGCAAAATGTATGATTCATTGTGATCCACTTACAGTGTTGTATGCTTTATTTGAAAATATGAAGAAGTTTAGCAAGTCTGATGATCTCTCATTACTTTGCAGAACTCTGCATGCCAGCAAAGAATAAACACATTTCCCACATCCTAGAAAATCACAAGAGTCACAAGTAGCTGTTACACCTACAGGATGAACTGAAGCAAGTGTTTACTTGGAGCTCCACTTCTATGTTTGGTTATAAGGCAAAATTTCAGGAACCTTTTAACACAGAAAGAAAGAAGAAAATAAAGACACAGACGTACATAACGCCAGATGGCATAAACCAGTCCAGTATTTCAGCAGGTAAGAAGCAACATTTAGGCTGCTGTGAAATGATCTTGAATACTCATCAGGACCACAGTTAAGATATGAGTTTGAGACATGGTATATTACATTTGGCTAAGGACTGTGATATTTCAGCCCTTGTATCGAGGAGTAGTCATGCTGATTCAGTAATAGCATCAGAAAATTCTCCATCAATGAATGGCATCAGTTAAAGTCTCAGAATTTCCACCCTGCATGAAACACAATATTTTCTTTGGGCTGTTCAATATGTTTCATTCTAATGTCAACTTTTTATATTATAAGCAAAATTTTGCATTCCAATAAGCCTTATCAGGACACTTAATGCAATTGTTTTTAAAGAAGTGTGGTCAAATTGCTATATTCCTGGGAAAAAATTCCTGCAAAAGAACATTCTTTCAGATTTTTTTCTTTTATTTCACTTGTTCTAGCTGCTTTGTTTTTACAAACAACACTGATTGTAGAATACCCCACAGGGCGAATGAAGGGTAATGGTTAAAAGCTGAGCTGAGAAAGAAACCTCTTCACTTCAAACAAAAAACTAATAGATACACATGAGAAGCCAAATGAGGAGGTATTTTATAGCTGTTATTAGTAGAACTTCCTGAAATGTATATTCCACTCCTTTTATGTCATATTTTTCATGCTCCTGTTTAGATCTGGAGATTGAAAGAGGTGTCCTTTTATTATAATATAAAAGATTTCTTGTTTATGCTTTGAAGTGGTTTTCTAAGTCTTTCTTTTCAGTGTCCTTCAGTGTTCAGTATACATGATCTTTCAAAAAGTCCCTTAGTATTATCCTGATAAGTATGAAGTACTTCTTATTTTAAAGCCATACATGGAAACTGAAAGTACTAATAATTTGGGAGTAACACTACAATTAACACTGCAGCATTTAAAGGTTTAGCATGGGTACTTGCCAGATGTTTCTTAATATATTAGGATAGTGTTATTCCTGCTGGCCAGTACGTTGTTAATACATCATGTGAACAACAATCCTGCTGGCCATTACTGTGTTAATGCATCATTTAGTGTCATTCACTTGATTCATTAAAATAGCAACAGCAACCAGGAACCCATTAAAAAGCTTCAAAGTCTGTGTTTTATTCCAAACAACTGCACATTTCTTAGAAGAACAATATGGAAGGAATGGAAGAAAAAGAAAATCTAATGAACAGGACTGGATGATAGCTATGGCCCTGATCCAGTCCCTGCTGAATGAGACCACTTTCATTGTCATCAGTGGACTTCAAAATCTGACTACCTGTCTGAATTAACAGAAATGTCACAATAATATTTTTGTTAGCCTTTGGAAGCCAGATTAAATGCTGCAACTTCTGAAAACTATGGTATTCTTTTATTTTTAATTTGATAGCAAGAAATTAAAGCTAAATTGTTAGCAAGAAGTAAATCAGATACTCTTCCATAAACATATACACATACATAAACACATTCAGGTAAAGAGTTCTGACAATTGCATCTGAATACTCATGAGCAAAATGCTGTATCAAAGCTTGCAAGATTATGCTCAAAATTGAGAGGAACACAGTCCTGGATTTTCTTCTGGTTTTGTGGAATTTGGAGGGAAAGTGTATTTTTGTAGAATTAATTATAATAAATTGCATATATTTAATATCAGTAGGATGTTTTCACAAATGATGACTCAAAAATTTTAGACCATATTGGCTTTTACAAATCAACATCCAATAAATTATATTATTTTAAATGTTTAAATGACTAGTGAGTAGATTATTACAGTCAGGTGTAGTAAACTAGTATAAAATCATATCACCTTTAACAGCATCAGGACCACAAGAATGAATTGTTATTTCTTGGGGTTTTTTGGTTGCTTTTAAATATAATTTTCCTGTTACTTAGACATAGATTTTGATCTCTGAAACATTTGTGTTTGTAGATAATCTTACTCTAAAACCTTGCTCAGAAGCTGGTAGATGTTGGAGGACAGGGCTTTGAAATAACTTGAAGCAAATACAGTTTCCTTACCTAATGAGTTTTAAACTGATATGGGTAGCATACAAATCTACTGTAAATCCCATTAGGATTAAGAAAATGGGAGTCAAGCGGTGCTTGCTAGGCACATTTACATTCATTTTCAGGAGACAACAGTTAAATAAGACTGTAAATAAAGTCAAGCTCTCAGAAAAGCACACAAACCAGCAAAGGCCAAATTGACTTCTACCAGACCAACAGGTGTTAATTGATAGCATCTTTTAGAGATTTTGTAGGTGTAAAATTGCTTCATAATCTTAAAGTGTTAGTTTAGAAGAAACTTTTCTAAGAGAAACTGAAATGAAGGTATTGAGAGTCTGCCTGGGATTGATATATTATAAATCATTATGTCTTAACCATGTCTCAGGCAGTGCTTTTGTAGCATTTGAAAACTGTGATTGACTGAAGTGATAGTTAATGTTCTTAATGCTGACTGAGCATTTAGGAAGCTCATATGTAACTGTAAGAGCGAGACTGCACTTTTAAGGCTTTTCTTTGCAAAAAGTTAATCTCAAGGGAATTTCTGGGTGAGACTCTGCTTTGCAGACTCTGCTTAGACATTAACAGGAATATGGTCTTTGCATCCTTAGGCTGATACTTGGCATACTCTCTATTTGTAGACTGACCCATAAGGGATAGCTAAACTGTCATTTGATCTCCTACTACCTTTCACTTTCTGAGGAGTGAATTTCACCATCTGGTCAAGAATGTGTTAGGAGGCTGTGTTTACACAGAAAGAGAAGAGGATATGGGAAACAGAAGGTCTCTGTGCTCTTTCTCTTCTTGCACGTGTATTTGTACGCCAGTAATAGTCTCTCCTTTAACATCAATAATCTGGATAACTGCATTGCTCCCCCTGCTCTCACAGGTTTTCATACATAAGGAAAGTAATTGTATCGATAAAGCTGTTGGATAAAAACACAAATAAAGATCTAGACTGGTCTGTGCTCAGGCTGCATGCTTTAACCTGTAATCCTCAGACAGCCAGCAGCTGAATTTGTGCAATAATAAACAAGAAAACTGTGTAAGTATTAACCCCGAAGGGAAGAAAAAAGATGTGGACTATATAAATGCTGCTAGGACATAGTTTTTGAGATATGGATTGTGTCTTTCAAGATACATTTCAGGACTGCTTAGCTTTTCTTTGTGTATCCTCAGACATATATGAAAATGAAAATTAATTTTCTTATGAAATAACAAAATAATTCTGTTTACACTATCTACTTATTTTCAATCTGAGAAATGCATGTTGCCTCACAAATATTAATACATAAGCTTCACAAATGTTCTTACTGAACAGCTAATGTAAGGTTTTCAAACTGGAACTGAAGCAAAGAAAGGCTGTCTCAGTGGAAAAATAATTCTTCTGTGAAATAAACTTTTCTCCCAAAAAAGCACTTCAAGACCAGAAATACAATTAGAAATCCTTGAGATTGCATCAAGAGTTAGGAAACTTAAGAACATAGTCATCACCAATTGCTAATTCATCAAATAAATAAGGTAGACAAATAGTTTAAAATTGACTGCTACTTACTGAACATAGGCCCATAATTTACCGAGTCAGTGAAAGGATTAGACTAAATAATCTCCAATAATAGCGAGTGTCTGGAGGTGATAATTCTGAAAGACAGAAATATGAAACTCTGAGGGGTCATTCTTCTGATATGTAAATTATCTCTGATATTTTCATATTAATATGGATATTTAATGAAGATTGTCTAGTTACTGTTCCAGACTGTTTGTTTCATTTCTGTTAACAATTGTGTGAGTCAACCTCTTTAAAACATGCTTTAGTCTGACAGCTTTTCCTTGCATGATGCAAGAGTGAGTTGGTTTGAGGGGCTGAACAAAAGGACCCATAACACAGGAGTCACTTTGTGGTAGTTCTGATTTCTAGGAAAATGTGGAAGCAGCAACTGGCCTTCATGTAGGCCAAATAAATATTTCATTTTTAGAACAAACTTTTTTTTTTTTTTTTCTCTATCTGTCACTGGTTGTAGTAGAGGTCAAAAAAAGATCTTCCCTGTGGTAAAAAAAATAGCTAAATCAGTTTTATCTCCCTTCAAAAGTGAAACAGAATCTATTCCATGAGAGAAACTTGCTGGATAGCTAAAGGTGAACAAGGGGTTGTTCATATATGCTGAGAGCATCTCAGCAGAATGCAGTCTGAAGGCCTGAACATAAACCTTCTCTCCCTCTTTCAACATTACAGCCCTTCTCCCCACTCTTTCGTGAGCAACTCTGACTGACAATGCTGTATCTGTCCTTGATCTTAACTAATGCCCTGAGCCTTCTTACCCGAGATTCATCCTCCAGAAAAAAAGATGTAGAAGTGTGGGATCACAAATCTTGGCCTTGTGACAGGGTACAGATGACTTCACATCTTACCGCCCGATTTTGAGTCCAGCACACAGTTGCTTAATAAATAAAGGATTTTTGTATCCTTTATTTGTGGATCACAGGAATTGCACATTCAGCGAACTCAGCCTGTGCTTCATTATGATATACGTGTGTATCATAATGTGGTATTCCTGCCTTACTTTTTAATATCGTATCTATTGTGTATACATGTATGTGTGTATCTATAAGCCTTACTGTGTAAATAAGACTGCATGATTAACAGCTGAAAATTATCTATCTGTGAGACAGCGCAACTCCTATATGGTTTAGCTTTGATAATAAATTACCATTAATATTTTTGCTGAAACAAAATCTGTGCCTTTAAACCAATGAAACAGCTCCTGTTAGCCTCCCTTTCGTTTTAACAAAAAGCAAAAAAGAAAAATAATTTTTATTGCAAGATATTAATCATGCACATTCTGGCAATGCACTCTAATAAGGCTAACTGCAAATGGGACTGATTCTACAGACCCTTGTAACAAGTAATGCCAGCCACTTCACACTGCATGAATTGTATTTCTTTGATACATGACTATTTTCGTTGATTGCTGGAGCTTCATGTATTTGGCTACAAGAGTATGTGCTCTATCCTCTTCCTTGTCTACATAAATACGCACCTGCCTTGTTTCTGGGATGACAAGTTCTTTTGTATCTCATAAGAAATGTTTCAATTCATATGCAGAGAAGACAAATAGATTAATTTTTTGTCTGTAAAATCAGTAGCACTACTTCTTTGGTGAAAGTCTCAATTTTATTTCTAGTTCTTAGAACATGAAACCAGAAATGTTTCATCATAATCTTATTCTTATATTTTGCAAATATGCAAAATCTTTGTTACAACAGTAGAAGTCAACAGTGTGTCTCTATGGATTTATTTTGTTCTGAAGAGCATGTTAAAAATTGTGGTGGAACATTAATTCTTTTTGCTTGCTTTTTTAATTAACCAGTTAATTTAGTATTTCAAGGAAGCACAGTCTATGGATAACAAGAATGTGGTGATTCCTTAACTGTAAGAAAGTCTAGTTGGTTAGTAATAAATCTTTAATTTCTTGCATGTTTATTTAATGTGGATTAATGGTTTATGTCTCATTGAGCTTCACAGTCTTTATTAAAATAAATTTAGCTATAGAACAATAAGAAATTACACATTTCATATTAAAATACTGTACAATTTAGAATAATAGATTCAAGAATGTGTGTTTATAGGATAAGAGAAATAAGTCAATGTGTTTTAAAATAGATTATTATGCATCAGCATGTTGCAGAGCCTACTAAGAGAGTATACCATATATAGCATAAAAAGGAATATGATGTCTGCAGTATTTATGTAGTATGTTTAGTATTTTGCAATTCAATATGTCCATATTTTAGGCTAAGAATACTGATCTGTACAACAGGGTAAAGTGTTTTTCTGAGATTCAGTTTATGCAATCCAAAGGGAGACTGGTAAAATAACATTTTAAATGAAAACATAAATTGGTTTAGCAAAAATGTTATGGTAATTTATCACCAAAGGTAGGCCATACATGGGATGCACAGTCATAAGGGTAAATAATGCTGTGCTTTCAATCACACAATGTTACTTAAACAGGAGGGTTAAATAATAATGTTTACTATGATTGTTTCCATTAACCACCCACTGATAGCCCCAGATGAGTTTTTATAAAATGTGAGTCACTACTGTATGCAGAGATCTGTTGACAAATGACTAATCCTTTACTCTAGTTGCACTGTAAGTATCTGTGTTCCTGTGGCAGCCATGACATCTTCATCCTCATGATGATCTCAGTATTTCTAACACTGTAACTTTACAGGCTCCTTAGTTTATGTAGAGATGCTGTATTATAGAAAAATACTGGTCATTTACTTGGTGAAAAAGTATCAACCAGAACAGTAAGCTACCCAACAAACCCCGAACTTCATGATTGGTGGTACTAATTTTAAATCTATTACACATTGTAATAACAGGAAAAGGAGTCTGTAGAATCCAGATTTGAGATTTGCAAATGAGCCATTTTGCATGCAAAGGAACTGTGAATTCAAAGGACTTTAGTATATGCTTTGCAACATCACTGCCAAACCCCCCATAACTATGAATATTTGCTTGTGCAAATTTATGATTTGCAACTCTTTCCTCTTAAAGGCTCAGAATTACTGAGTTTAAATTAGTTTTGCATGCAGATGGGTCTCCATACACTCTTGGTATTGTATGAGTGCCACAGTTCACCCAACAGTTCTGATGGATTTTAAGACTGAAATGCTATACCTCGTACTGGGAGACTTGCTTATGGAAAATCCATTTTCTCTGAGGTGATACTCTCCTGAACTCAAGAAAAGATAAATATTGACTTCTTTTACAGTAGATTACATACACAGAGTTTAATAGCTAATTAAATATCCACATTTCCAGGTGAGGGATAACATGCAATAAACTGGCTCATCCTTATCAAATAACATGTGCATTTTCAAAGGCAATGTTGGGGCATTCATTCTTTAAGAAGCAATACATCTTGTGCCTACTGCACTACAAGGTTGGAGGTCGGTCAGTTTATTAACCCCAAATGGCTTTATAACCTATTAAACATAAACCATATTTGAATTATTAATTAATATTATTATATTATAGTGTGCTCTGTACTCTTAAGTCTTCCTAGCCTTTGTCATTCCTACTCCTACCAATCTCAGTGGGGCTCTTCATTGTAGTTTACAAACCCTTATCCCAATGAATAATTAACACTTACTCAATTTGATTTGTTTTTAAAGAGATGACATTGGGAATGTATATGTTGCAAATGGGAATTTCTGCATTTATTTTCTGACCTTAATATGGACTTACTGGGTGAATGACTGTCGTCTTTCCTTTCGTTCATCATCTGTACAGTACAGATGGTAACAAGCCTGTTTTTCAAAGTTGTTTCACTGGCCAATTAATTATAATCTTTTGATTGTAAGCTGCTCTATTATTAGTCCCTGGGTAAATGCTTTGCCTGCTGAGTAATGTACCTGGCATTCTCAAGAGCAGGTGACAGTGGCATCAAAATATTATCTGTAAGAATTATAGTATTTTATCAATTGTCATGCCACTGAAGCATGTGCATAAATTCTTCCACAGAAGAATATTACAGGCATATCAGCAAGTGATCCCATAAAACTGAAATGTGCTACAACTGTCAGAGGATACCCAAGAAATAATGAATCACTAAAAAGTGAAACTAAAGAATTTGTAGGGTGTTTTGCTAATGGTTTAGAGTATTGAAGTAATCTTTCTCAAGGTATGGAATCTGTTCAGGCCACCTCTCGTGAGTGGCAGTTTAGATGTGATTTTTTGACTATATGTGGTTTTAATATTTTTAATTTTACCTGTTCCACAAATATTCCAATCATAGCAAAGTAAATTGTCTGACATCTATGACCTGCTGAGATACTATGATAATGAAGTTTAGTATATTGTTTTATACTTTCATATTGCATCATTTGTTACATGTTCACATTCCTGCTGACAGAAATATATCTGACAAAAGTTTACTTTTAGGGCTGAGATTTTTAATGTCAGTTATTTAAGCCTGGTGTTGCTTAATATTCTGTACCTTACTGCTGCTGTTTATTGTTATGGAAAGTGGTTTATTATTCCTCCATTGAACATTTAATGTTAAGAAATCACAACATCTAAAATATTCTTTTTATGACTCTCAGCCATTTGAGGCAGAATCCTTCATCAAACTGAAAGCCCTGGTAGGAATTGCTGCTTTGTTCCTCTTTTTTAAAGTGAATTTGCCAAAAGCCCAGTATTTATAACCGGTCTTGTTTGAAGTTCCAAGATAGTACATTAGGTTAAAATACCTTGGGAAATTCTGTTTAAAACAGAAGAACTAAAAGGTTAAAAAATAAATCTCTGCTTTGTCCAAAGGATCCTGGTGGAATGACCTTGTTCCAGCCTTGCTGAGCAGGCTGGCAGCTTGGGTGAAGAGAGAAGGGGTTGCTGAATTATGCAAACTCCAAATGGTTTTCTCAGTGTCTTGAGGAATTAATCTTCCTTACTATCCTTTTTAAAAGCTGGGTTTAGGCCTGTTCCTTGAGATACACAAGTTCTTCACTCTCCTTTTGAAGATACAACCTCACAGCTCAAGTAACAAGAGAGAGATAACCTTTCTCCTTGCTTTCTAACTACAGTTTTTTCCCCTCAAACTTATATAGTAAGTTAAGAAATAAGCAAAAGAAGTGCTTCTCTTTTATAATAGCCTTTTAGGTACACATGTAGACTGCCATCTTATACATCTTTCTTTCCTGGTCTTGATTTGGAGAGTAAGTACTTTCAGGTTTACCAGATAAAAGTAATACACTGTTTCATTTTGGACTCCTCCGTTCTCTACACGATATTTTTGCTAAAATTTTGTATCATGGTTTTAGTTTGGATTTGATAATTCTCTAGGTTTATTGACTTCTATCAATATTTAATTATTATTTATGTTAAAAATAATATACTTGATACTATTTTTGTTGTTTTAATTGTTTTCCTGATTTTTGCTTTCACTTCATTGGATCCTTGGCTAAAGTTACATTTTTTTATAGGGGAAGCATTGATCTTTGTCATCCAAATTTGCATGAATTGTTAATCATAATTCATCTCTTTTTCTGTTTATATTTCTCCCCGTTGTCAGTTTTGCCTGTAATTTTCCTTTGCTTTCTCTCATCAGAGGTTTCCACCATGCAGTCAGATTTAGAGTAGCTGAAATGTCTTTTGATTACTTCTCATCTCTTATTATCTGAAATATCCAGTTTGAAATATTCCGGCTCCCTGAAGATGTGGGTACAATCCTACCACAACCGTAGCAGACAGTTATGCTTCTGAGATTAATAAATTGCATTCTATGAAGTTCACAGAGTGTGTTGCAGAGAGGATTTAACTGAAACTTTCAAGAATCAAATCCTGTCTACTCTGTTTAATTACTGGAAATAACACAATCTTTCTGTAGGATTTGAGATTTATTCCTGTGACTTGATTCTTTTCTCCTCAGCAAACTGGAGTTTACTATCCACTTAGTTACTGCCTTTCCTTACCAATAATCACCGCATTTCAGTAGTGTTGTATGTAAACGAGTAGCTTGTTTGTTGCAGTTCATAGTAGAAGTGTAAGATCATTTGAGTAATTACAAAAATAACTTTCTGAAGTGTTCTTATATGACAGATTTTAATAATTCATGCTTATTCACAATCTTATTTGTTTATAACTTCAAATAGAAATAAAAACTAAAAGCAGTATTAGAACAACCACTACCATTAAATATCTGTGCTTGTCATGTTGTCTCGCATATTTTAATGTAGAGGGCTTGTATAATACAGCAGGTGATGTTTATGTGGTGCAGCTGAGGTCAGTAATTAATCCTACTTTAAACTCTGTCACTATTGCAGTGGTGTTTAAATTGTGCTACCAAGAAGTCTCAATAAAGGCAGCACAGAAAAATAGCATGACAGTTAAGTGCTTTAATGATACACACTAAAGCAATGGTACTGATTAAATTCTGTACTAATTACCTTCTGCTACTTCTGTTGGTTATATTTCAACATAATAGACACACGTTTTTACAAATAGCATTGCGTTTTAAGATGCTCCTCATTGCTAAATTCCTATAAGCTCAAGACAGAACAAAGGTTTTGAAACACCAATTTAGACACTTCCAAGAACACAAAGCCAATATTTTTTGTAAGAATATCAGAGGATTTATATTCACTAGATACAGATCACTTCTTTTTTTCTGTAACTTACATAAACTTTATTTCCAATAATTATGCTAAAGTTATGTAACAAGTACTATGATATGGTATTGTTTTTACAGAAGCTTAGTAGCCACTGAACTGAAGCTCTCTGAAGGATTTTCATCCATAATCCTACATTTTACTTTAAAGTACCCCATGTTGCCTTGACTTGGATTCAGACTTCATCTACTTTTTCTTAGAGAGAATTTGTATCTCCTTTTAACTGGGAGGGAACATGTGGGTCATACCCAAACAATTCTAGAAAAGCCAACCGAAGGCAAATGGGATTCTGTAAGAGTACAGGCCTACATGCATGATTATTAGTGGTATAGCTATACATATTTTTATTAGTATAATACCAACTCTTAAACTCATCTGAAAGTTTCAAAATAGGAATATTTGAAAATATTTGCTGAGAATTTGCTTACTGACTAAGCTGATGCAGTTCTGATTCATTGAAGAGATACAGAAAATCAAGAAACATATCTTGCATGTGTGTACATTTATCCATATATATTATATGTATTTATTTATATATATGCACACACACATGTTGCCCTGCTTTGCTTTTATCGTGACACAATTTCTAGGCAAATATCTTTTACCATGATAGGCAGTCCTCTGTTCTTAACCTAACCCAATATGCTCCAGTCATGCCTTTCAAATTTCTTTGCTAGCAAAGGCTTTGACCCAGAAATCCTCTCCCAAGAGAAAAATGATGTTCATATGCTAGTTCTCTCACATACTAGATTTCAGCTGGAATAGCTGAAATAGAAATGTCTCACCCGTTACAAGTGCTTCTCTCCCTCGTGTACCTAAAGTGTAGAATAATAAACTGGTAGGAAGTAATCCAAGTATTATGAACACTGGATAATTGCGTAACTCGTAAAAGGCCAAGGAATGTCCACTTCAGAAAAAAAACTCAACAGTCCAGATTGGTAAAACACTTTGGGTTTAAGCCTGCAGGGGTTTGCTGTGTAAATATGTCTGTGGACGTTTATTGCTATTTTTCCACTGAATTAGATCCTTCGTTATGAATCATTCATAGTATGAGTTTCTAATAGAACCAAACACCAAAACATAACAAAGATTTTAACTTTGCAAAAGGCATGTCTCTGTTCTTTCCAGGGTTTTTTAGTCATGATTAGGAGCTGAAGAAATCTCCAGTATCATCTTTCATTACTGTTCTCTTCTGTGGTTCATAGTCCTCCTACAGTTATACAATACTGTGTTGATAAAAGATATTCATTCTTTAATAACTAGTGGAGTTGGCAATTTTATGGTGGACAGACAAGGTCTTTGTTCAGTAGATGAGATCCAAGAAGCATTAAAAATATGATAAGAAAATATATGTAATTATTAGCAGCTCAGTACTTCCTCTCAGTACTAGCTGTAAGATAGAAGGGTGAAGAAATTGAACTGAAAAGAATTGCATGATTATAGAGGAGCAGGATTCTGATCTGTTTACATGATTGCTCTCATCTAGTAAAAATATGAACATGCAAAGGACAGAAATACAAAGATGAAACATACACAGATAAGAGATTGCTTATGGTCACTTTGAAATCACATTTAATTTAATCCCAAGTTCTCAGTTTTCATTACAAGAAAGGACCATAGCAAAGACTGTGATACTTTTCTGGAAATCTCCAGACCTATAGACAGGAAAGAAGTAGCTTTTGGCTCTAAGAGAGTAAACATTTTTCATGAATAGTCAGAAGCTTTTATACCTCTAGACTAACTGAACCTGATTACACACAAACTTCAAATTGATCAGTTTTTTCAATTTATAGTATTACCTGATAATCTAAATTCCAGTGATGGTAATAGAACATGAGTGAAGATTGCAGAAAACTTAGTATTCAATTTAACAATAAAGTACAAGAAAGAAGAGAGAAAATATTTTCTCATAGAAGTTCAGCAAAAAAATGCAAAAAATTACTGTAGTGGATAGCAACAGACATCTTTTCCTTTGTAAAGTTTCCTGTTGATATGTATAAATATATATACATTTGTAGGTTTTTCCTGATGTTTTAAAATAGTACACATCACATATTATTAGAAACAATATTAATAGCAATATTTTTGTATTTTTTAATTCATTAATAACAGGTTTCTTTGTAAAGATTTTAATTCTTTCTTATTTCCTAGATTAGAGTTTCTATCAGTGAGGCAGTTTTAACACTCAAGAAGAAAGCATTAGCACTCAGTGTACTAATTAGAAGACCAGCTGTTTTCAGTACCCTTTGATTTTCCAACTGAATTGATTAGATACTAGTTAGAGTTGTGTCAGCAAATAGTAGCCTTTGCTCTAAGACTAGAGTAATGATCTGTGTATCATGCTTTTCCAGCAGCTGTATTGTGTTGACCTCTACAAAAAGGTGAGAGTAGTACACATATAAATGATAAAATAAATATGTCTAAGTGAAAGTGCAGTTACCTCTGAGTTTTCAAATTGAAATTTTATCCAAAATAAATTTTTATTATTATTTTTCATATCATAATTTTCAAAAGATACCCATTTTTGTCTTTGAGCAAAAGCATATTTTGAAATGTGAACGTGTTTAGAAATATTGAAATACTGAATTTTTTACTAGCTCAATTCTTGGTTTCCCATCTCATAGACTATGAAAATTTTCAGACGATGTAAGAAATGTGGTTTCTTTTTCTAACATTCACTTAGGTCTATTTTATTTCCTAGATTTTTGCTTTTGACATCTTGAAACCCATTGATAAAGACAAGCAAGAGGCTAGGAGAAAATGACAAAGTGAGCATGCACCTCTGAACAAATGATTTTTGAATGTTAATTTTGAACTCATCATATTAGTTCCTAACCGGGTGTGTGAAATTAGGGGTGCTGGTATTGCATCCTGCTTTGGTTTTGCTTAGTTTGTAAATGGTGATTCTCAAAGGTCTCAATAATAGCAAATTCCTTTCTATTGTGACCCATCTTGGTGGTCTGCCCAATTTCTTGGATCAGTAACAGTCAAAGGATTGTCGCTGGCCTGAATCAGACTAAGGTTTTGATGGTATCAGCATGCTTCATGATGCACCAGTTACTCCTAATGTGACAAAAGAGTCACCTTTCCTGCTTTCCCAAATACTGAAAACTTCCTCAAGGATTTCCTGGACTAATATAAGCATAAGGCATTTTTTCACATTTTTGTCCCTTCCTGACAGTATGGAGGACAAGGAGGACATAATAGCTGTTAGTCAAGCAAAATTTTTCATAATCTGTAGGTGGATAGAAGTGAATAGACTGTATGCTAGGATGCACCTTTCTATGTATTTAGTGTTGCAGCACTTTCCTAAGTGCCTCTCACCAGCCATTGTTTGAAAAGGATATTGGGATGTTTATTTCTAAGGTCACTGAAGCCTTTTTGTGAAGATGATGTTTGCTTTGTTGTGATGGTTGTTTCTCTCTGAGGAAAAAAAAAAAAAAGTGTATTACCATTTGGAGTGTATGAGGAACCCAGAGTATTTTTTAAAAAAATGTTTCTCACCAAGCTCTGTCTGGAGTATATTAATATCAAGTCTTTTATCCTCGTGTTTTACACTGCTGTAGACATAAGCTACAAACACCCACCTTGACCTGCGCATTTGTGACTCTTCTTCTAACGAAAGCTTGTCATTCCTTGGATAAATTACCAAAGAATCTAAATTTGTCCATGTGAGAAGCTTTTTCCTTCTAGCTTTTTTATAGCTTAGAACAATATATGCTGAACTATAACAGTTTATCGAAGAGCAAACATATCATGTGGTCGTATATTGATTGACAGAAAGGAGTTAGGTTAATTTACTGTAACCTTCCTTAAAAAGTTTTGTTGAGTGAGTAAAAGCCATTATCATACAACTGACCTTTGCCAACAAAATATTAATCTTTCACCAACTCAGTTTTGTTAGTACATGTATATCAAACCAACTGTTCTTAGAAATGTCAGCAATCTAAAATAAGCATGCAACATGCTGCACGTCAGAAACACTACCAAGTGACAAGGAGAGTGTTTTATTGAAGATGCAAAGGGAACTAAAGATTGAAGAAGCATCCATATGAAGGCAAATTTAATAGGCATCTATAGAGGTTTGCCTCTGTACCAACTTATTATTCTCACTTATCTGGTTAATTAAATAGTTCTTATGTAAAATAATTACAGTAATTAGTTGCCACCAAGACAGATGAGGTATTTTAAGATTAACATGACTCATAAAGAGGGCTGGTTTTACAGAATCCTGCATTCGAGCTAAATAAATTAAAAGAGGAATTAAGATACTTGTTTTGAGCGGAAACAGTGTGTTGTTTTGTATGTTGCTTTGTTTTTTCTTCTTTTGGCTAGAACCATGGATGGAATATTGAAATATTTGGCTATGAGATACTTATTTCAGTACAGTTCTTCAGACTTTTTGTCTAGTTGTACTTCTCTCTTTCTTCCAAGGAGCCACTTCTTGTGGTCTCTTATCATTCTCATAGTTCTAGGGTTGAAAGGATTGAAATTAAAGAGGTCAACATTTTGGGGAAAAGTTTTGTATGTGTCAGTTAAAAATTCTCCAGGAGAATGCAAGAATGCTGACTTTAATTTTAAAATTTTTTGCATATTCCTTTCACATACAGTTTGGGGAGAATAGGAATAACTATTGTGAAGACTGTTCTTGATGCAGGCTGGAAATACATCCACAGAAAAGTGCTTATGTAAAAAGCTTAGGCACAGCTGCAGCAAAGACAGACATTCATGAATTTCCACAGGTACTTCTGCCTGCCTAGTCCTTACTACTTGCTACTTCCTTACTTTCTTACTGCTAAATTTGCACTGGGATTCCAAAATTGAATTGGTAGTGGGTATATATATATATATATATATATATATATATATATATATATATAGGTTTGGTCTTTTCCCCCCTTTTATGCTTTTCTGGCTGTTAAAAAAGAACTGTGCAGGTGTAAAGCTATGGTTAGACCTTAAATATTGTGATTTCACCTGGGCAACCTTAATACAAGTTTCATGTGTTTGTTTTTTTTTTTTTCTAGAACAAAATAAGATGCTTTAAAAAATGCAAATGAGCAGATGGGAATGAGCTAATGTTCTTTTAGATTTAAATTGAATTAACTATGTCAGAATCGCAAGAGCAGAGTGGGGGGGTCTATGCGTCTCTGCTCGGGAAAGTAGATGAACCCTTCTCTTTTGGTAGCCCAACAGTTTGTGTGTGTGTGTGCATATGTAGATGTTGTAAAGCATAAAAGAGATTTTTCTTTCTTGAGAACTTGTTTCTTCCTAGAGTCGATAATTGCAGTCATGGCTCTATTCTTAATGGAAGACTATGTGAGGACAAATAACAGATATCCAAGGTAGATTTAAATTATTTCATTGTAGTACATGATGGAAAATGCTGCAGCTGCCTGTGTTAGTGTAAAGATGGAATTATTTAATGAGTGAAATTTATCTAAATTTTTTGTATCCTGTTTGTTCTAACATAATTTTTATGTTAATTTTTGTATGCTTTGCATATTAAGCTGAGAACAGCCAAAGATGCTAATGACTGCTGTGTCAGCTTTTTATTAAACAGGAAATAAGCACGCAAAATCCTGGTACAGCAGCTAATTAGTTTGCTATTCATATCAAAGAAAGTGAGACTGTTTCTCTGTTTTATAATTGAATGTATTTGTATTATTTGCCAAATTGCCATTTCTTGAATATAGTAGGTGACCAGTTGGGGGGAAAGAGAAAGAATGCAGTTTTATTGGAAAGGCTTGTGGCTTGTAATATATTATATTAGCATGCAACAGAAATAATCACTGAAAAATAAGGCATTAATATCTTTGCCGTAGTAGGAGATGTTGTTCCCTTCGGAGGTCTTTCTATTTACTTTAAACTCTGGTCCAAAATCCTTCCTTCTTCCAGTTAATGGTGTTCATAATCTGAAAGGTATATTCTCAAATCATGAAGTTTTTTTAGAGACATGCCTTGCCCTTGTCCAGTCTTTGTACCCTGCTGTTGCCCTGAGATCATCTATCCAACCCACTTGCAAATCTGTGAAAGCTTTAAGCTTTATTGTCTTTTAAGCCTTGATACCCTGCAGTTTAAAATCAATTTACTGCCACTAGATAGTAAAAGCTGATAAAATACTACATTTAGATATTGACAACGACATCATTATGCTGGGTGAAATGAAAGACTGATTCACTACTGCATGTCAGATATTGCACAAAAGTTACACAACTGACAGATGCTCTCCCTGGACCTGAGATATTAGCAATTACCCTCGTCTTTTTGGTTATAAAGTGCAATGCCTGTAAATTTAAAACCCCTCAAAAGGATGATCAGAATCAACTATAGAGTATTCTGATACAGGAATCATCATCCTAAAGCTCATTTGGGTGGAAATAAGCTTATTACTGTGCCACTTTGTGATAGTCTCTGTCACAATCCTTGCCATCAAGTAATCTCTGGCTGCCCACCTACAGCATTCAACCTTACATTTGCTGTATATATAAAAAAAAAAAAAAAAAAGTAGAGTCGAAAACCCAACCCTAAACACAAACTGTCAGTCATTTTAAGCTGCATCCATAACTAGAAACACTGGTAATAAGGAGCAAGCAAAAGCTATAGCAGCATATAAAGAAAAAAGCCCTTGATTGTGTTTAGTTTCTTAAATCACATAAAACTTGAGAGGGATTCAATGAGGGATGGAATGAAAGTTGAAGAATTTGGAGGTGGGGAGTGTTTTGTAATTCAATGAAAGAAAAAGTAATTAAGAAAAGGGAAAGGCTATAAATAATTGCAGCAGTCCACAGCAGTGAAATCAATACTGAAAGCAGTGCTTCATCCAAAAGCATTCATGATAATAGCATGGGATAGCTATTGTTTTGTCCAGAAATCACAAAATCCTCAGAAGAATCTAGTGTATTAGAAGTATGTCTATGTGTATTTTCCGCAACAGTAATGGTATGAGAATAATGAAGTTTAAGTCCCATATGTCAATAAATCTGTCTACATACATACAAATAAATCCAAGCAATGCATATTTTCATGGTTTATCTAAATTTTATTACATAGATTAACCAATTCTCTGGTATTCAAGGTACTGGAAACCTGTGCTGCAGTTCTATTTCTATCCAGGGTCAAAAGTATTTATGATAGTAAATCTAACAGCATTCATTTATCTGTCAGATATTTTTCATCAAGATCAAACCACCTTAAGAGCATTGTCTCCGTCTGAAAATTTTAGAATATCAAAGTATGTCAGTATAAAGCATTTTTCTTTGTTTCCCCACAATGACATAAAGACAGGAATTAAATAAAATTACTCTCACAGCTGAAACAAGAAAGTATCAGTGAGGGTTATCAAACCAGACTTCTGAGAGACCGATGACTGAAGAAAAGAATGAAAGCAACACTGAAGGCACTGAACAGGGCTTCATCAGTTGTCAGTTCTTAGATTGTTTACTTCCCATCATTAGATCTGATCACCAATTCATAAGTCATGGTGGAGAGGCCTTGCCTTACGTTTTGTTGAGTACGGTTACTTTCTGCTTCATGGTCACCAGGTATAAGGACTTCAGATGTTACTTCATTAGACTGGAAAAGCTTAAATTTCAGATCACATTACATCCTACAGAAATTACAAGTTTTCACCTGTTAACAGCATTCACATTACTGTCTGTTTCCTGGATCAAGAAGTGACTTTTGTCTTGTATATGATAACTTATTTCTCATCGTTACTAATTAATTAAATTCTGAATAAGAAACAAAGAAAACCCCACTCTGTTTCAATGCTTTTTGTTCTTATTTTTCTTATCATATGTTCTTAATATGTGATTATATTTATTAAAATCTCTGTTGATCACAACAGTTATTTAATCACATACTAGTCTAAATGGAATTTAGGTTACTAAACTATTCCTGGATTTTGTCTGTTCAGTGAAGCCTATGTTATCAGGACAAATAGTTACATCCATCAGTTCACAGGTGTAAAACCATAAGCACATATCTGAAAACGTGACTTCACAAATACAAGATTTCTCTGCCATCAGCCACTGGAAAAAAAAATCAAAGGAATAAATATTAACTAACATTTTGCAGCAGATCTTTGCAGTTCGTGGAGTTGGATGATGAAGACTGTCCTTTGAGTTGGGGGGGGGGGGGGGAAGAGGAAGAAAAAAATTGAATGATTATTCAGTCTCTCTAAATGATGTGTATAAAATAATCTTATTTCTGATTATTCTGTTTCTATGGACCATTCAAAGGCATTATGTACAGTTAAATTGAGTATATTGCATTGCCTTAGATTCAAACTGATTAAGAAAGAATAAGCTTATTGAGGTTAAAACTTGCCCGTGTTGTGATTATAAGAATAGCATGATAGTGATATAATAGAAAACAAATAATTTTTACAGCCTGTCTTGTAAGTTCTGGAGTTGTGCCCCTTCTGTTAACTCTTTGATTCCTTTCATCATCAACCCCCATTGGAGTCATAGGCCAGTTAGTGGGAGCAATAAAAATATATGAATTTTTCACTATATCAGATACTCCAAATTAAAAACAAACAAACAAACAGAAGTGTGGCAGAAGTATATGTAACAGTTTATGAAGCAATATTAAATTATAATAAAAATTACATTGTATATTAAGCACACAGTGAAAATGCCTTGCAACTCTCAAGGTTAATAGCTTCTTTATTTAGATGTGTCAACCTTTATGCTTGGATAGTGCTGAGGAATTTCTCAGTGGAATCACTAGGAATTTTTTCACTGACATTCATAGGAGGTCAATAGGGTCAATATTATTTAATGGCAATCACTGGAATCGATTGCTTAACAAATGCACTCTTTAGTAAAATACCAATTTATTAGCTGTAATTTTGCAGGCATAAATAATCATGGACAAACTAGTCTTGGAACATAAACACGATAACATCATCAGCATTCTGCACCCTTTGCGATGTCTAGGTAGCTGTATTCAGCGTAAGGATTTGTGATTCTTTTTCTTCCTCTGTCTTTCTCTCCTCTTTTTTAAGCTATTCTGGTTTAAAATCCTTTTTTTTTTTCCTCTGCTATTTTCAGTGACACTCTACAGATGTTTTACAAAGTTCACCTGCTTCACAATGTGAGAATGATTAGCTTAAAACACCTTCATCCTAGCATGCATGCAGATGTCTCAGGTGTTCTTTAGTAAGGTTGTGGAAGGATCCTTAGTTAGGGGAAAATCATATTTAAATATCCTATTGTATAGCGTAATTTACAATATACAGCATAAGTGAACCAACTCTTATCTGAAAGTTTTCTCATTTTTTATGTTGCTTTCTCATGTTCCCTGCATTTTTAGAAAAAGCTTCACAGACTTTTACAGTTCTGAACCCAAGTACCTCTTAGAAAGATTTAACATTTTTATTATAGGCTCATTATTTATTTAAATCATTAACTAATGTTTTATGTAAATATTGTTATTATTGTTTTTTTTATTTTGCAAATATACTTTGATTCTTCATGCATAAAATCTGAGTTCAGACACAGACTTTGCAAAGACACGTCCACAAGAAAATAGACAATTTTAATGAAGGGTGCACACTAGCAAACTGGAGAAACTCATTCTCACTTTAGATGCTGCTCATTGACACACATGCATGTTTTTCTTCTTGCATTTTCAGTTGCTGAAAGTGAAATATTTTCACTAGATGCAGCTCTGGCCAGGATCCAGGAATCAGACCTATATGGGTAAGTGCTTGATCATGAGTGCAGACCTGCTGAAATCAGTAATAGCTCTGTGGGATCCACCTGCTATGGCAAGTGGTTGCCAAGCCTGAGACTGAAAACTGAAAGAAAAAAATAATAATAATATTTAAAGGTAGAGCTTTCCTGCAAGCTTTTACTTATTTACTTACGATATTGCAGGGAGAAATTGTCTTTCTGTGCATGATGTGTTCAGACCAACTGCATTGAGTATCAGTATCATTTTTATGTTTTAGACCAATTTATTTTGTGACTCAGCAGGATCTGTCCAGACTGGGAGCTGGACTCATAAATCAGTTGTTCTAAACATACCATACAAAAAATAAATAAATTTCTCCAAGACAGAAAACCGGGAAAATAGGAGTGGTTATCTATTTATATTTGCAGTATGTGGTTGTTTACCTACTTCAACAATTATAGGTGTTTTTTTTTTTCCATTTTATTTTTCAGTTTCCTTAATATTAAGTAGCAACATAACCCAAAAGTTATGGAGGGTTTTTTTATATATAATGTTCTTTATCAGACATAATTCGGAGATCTTTTTTTCCCCGCATGCTATTTTTTAAATATTTTTATGCTAAACGCAAAATGAAAGGCAATAATTAGTAGTGTGTCTGATCAACGTAGCTATTGCTGTAGATAATTTTAAATGAACACATTAACTTAAGTAGGACTTGGCCCCAGACCTAATTTGTAAAATGTGTTACTGATATTAAAAAGAGCTGAGACACTCAACAAATCACAAGGTTTTGTGGACACACATTTTAGCAAGAAAAGACTAGAAGAAAACATATCTGTACTTAGTTTTTTTTGGGGGGTTGGTTTTTTTTCCTTCCAGCTAGGTTACCATTTTGGCACTCAGTTTTGCTGGTCCCCTTCTCATGTCATCACAAAGAACAAGAATTAAGTCCTTTAACAGTATACATCATGGCCAGCAGTAGTAGATTGCTAGATAAGGAATCTTAGTTACTCAGGTGATCAGAAAGAAGAATTATAATTTTTTTTGGCCTAGCAAATGCTGAATTCATTGTATGGATGTGGATGTCACTTAACCACAAAAAAAGTAAATCTAAAGTCAAAATTTGAAAAAAACAAACACCAAAACCTGTTAGATATTTCCAGAGAAGGAAGCATAGAAGACAGACTTTCAAAACTCCTAAATGTTAGAAGATAAATATGCTTAGCTAAACTTTTCTTATTTAGAAGCTAAACTTGTCTTATCTAGAGTTTTCTTAAAACTTGGGCTCAACCTTGAAAAGCACTCTAATCATTCTGGTTATAATGCACAAGGTTCATTAAATGCCATATTTAATTTTTCTTTCCTAGATTGGAGCTGGAGTGGTTAGAATTAGGGAAGTTCAAACACTCTTGTTATGGCCTACGTTCCCCTTAGCTCACTTTCTGTATTTTGAGAGCAGAGGATTGGGGCTGGGGCAGGGGGAAGAGATTTATTTTTCATCAGCATTTGATTTAGAAAAAAAGAATCAAAACAAAAACTGACTGTAGAGGAATCAGAATTTTTTTAGGATGCATCCTCACCTAGTTACTTTAAGTAACAGCAGTAGGAAGTCTGAGCTCTTAGAATATCTGCATCCTTCATCTTTGCTTAAGGTTAGCCTGTTACGTTTTCTATTCTGTATTATGCCAAATATAAAACTTTTTATTATACTTTATTGAAATTTCTGGATGTCCTCATAAAAGTCTAAATGTTAGAGGAACAATATTAATAAGTCATCTAGTTCTTCTTGCGTTCACACATATTTCTTGGCAGTAAAAGAATATTACATTGCACCAGCTGTGCAGAACAGAAATTTGATTCTTGTTCTGGGTCAGTTAAAATGTGCATATAGCAAAATTCGAGTCTGGCATATGATGCTGGATCTTATGTCTTATTATATGGTGTACAGACTTGGGAAGGGTGGTGATTTTTTGTGGTGTTTGTTGGTTTGTGGGGTTTTTTTTTTCATCTCTGCCCCTCATTTAGCAAATGTATGAAAACTTCAGATACAAAACTGGTCGTTTATGGCTCTCTTGCAGCTGAAGTGTATGAAAGGATACAGTAATAGTATATTGCAATGAACTAATTTTATATAGCGAACGTTAATACTATAAAACTCGCTTTCATCTATATTCTTATGAACCCATTATATTGTAAGATAAAAGTGATATGTTTGATAAACAGGTATACTTTGAAATCTTTAGTACTTAGTTCCCTCACAGAGAGAACAAATATTGTTCTGTTTTACAACACAGCTTAACATTCTGTCACCTTCAGTAGTAAACAGTTTCAGTGCTATGCAGATACTTTTATAATATGATTCATAATTTTAATGGTCTTTTGAAACCACATCCAGAAATATTCTCTACATGCATCTGTTTCGTACATTGTTCTCAGGCAGACTGTTTCCATTGCAGATGGATCAGTGGGATTTTCTTTCTTTAATCAGAAAAGAATTGCACTGGTATTAAGGTACATGGTACAGTTTTGCTTATCTGGTGCCAGTTTTTGTTCATAATGCATCTAATTGCAATAGCAGGAATAAATGTAATGGGAATGAGTATGAAAAAAACTTCTGTCCTTCGCTTCCAGCTTCTCGTACCCTTGATATTTTCATCAGGGTTACAAGTTTTGCTATGTAATTGTTAAGGAGAAATGTCTTTATGAAAGATCCATCAAGGTAAACACAGGCTCATTTTCAGTTTTGTAAAATTCCAATGATATCAAACAGCTTCAAGAGATTCC
Source organism: Falco naumanni (assembly GCF_017639655.2). Taxonomy (NCBI): domain Eukaryota; kingdom Metazoa; phylum Chordata; class Aves; order Falconiformes; family Falconidae; genus Falco; species Falco naumanni. The sequence goes on from NC_054068.1 coordinate 9,248,174, forward strand.
AGTTCACTGTTCAAAAAAGGAAAAGGAAAAGAAAAAGATATCTAACTAGTGTTAGGCTCTCTTCCAATGTCCTCTGAACTATGGGTACAATCAGTTTACACTTAAAACTCCATCTCTAGCTGTCCATGAAACTTCAGCACCCTCTATGGTCTAACCTCTATGTGGTTTGTCTCCAGAGTTTTTAAACATCATGAATGGAACAAGGTTTAAGCACGTGATATTCAAGAACTGCAACTTTAATAGCATAATGTCATATTTAAAATAATCTGGTTTTTTGAAGCTGATACGTTCTTTTTTGTGGGTGAGCTTGCTGTTGCTTTCTGAGAGGTTTCTTCACTTCATATTGGTTTTTCATCACACACAGTAAATAGTTGATTTATAAAATATGGGTCCTTTTTATCAACCTTAAAATAAAACTCTATTTTGTGTGTATTCTTTACAGGGGAAGTCTCCTATCAGTGAAACTTCCTTTTACTAAGTTTCATCATTTTGAGGAGACTGTGTCCAAGCTGCTGTGTCTAAAATTCCTGATTCATCAAAGCAGGTATGAGTAATCCCACTTCTATCCAGAAAATATTCAGGCATATACTTCAGCCTTTGAAAGCAGTGTTGGTTTTCTCTGCTTAACTGCTTTGTTAGATTAGGCTTGTGATGTCTTAAAGTTGTTTGAAATCCTGCTGTCTATGAATTTGAACTCTCTGAATCTAGAATGTAACTTTGTTTTACTGCATCAGGTGTTCATAATTTACATCAAATAATGCATTTAATGCATAGAATGATCTTATCAATTCTGTTTTGAAGGTATTGTCATTTAATCTGTCATAATCTATCAGTATTAAATACATTAAACTGATTATTTAAAATAATTGCTGTTGAAAGCAGGTAAGAGACTTAACCTTTCATATGGTTTTAAATTTAGTGTGTCCGTACCTTAACAATGGAATTATTGTAATGTAGCAATCAAAACATTTTTCATATGCAAAGGAATATGAACTTTTCTTACCACTTGTAGGAGACAAGCACATTTTATTTTTCAATTTAATATTTGGATTATTTCACTTGTCTTGGCTTTAAACAGACCTGTTCTTAATAAACTGAAAACTACAGACTTTATTCATTTGAGTAAATTAAATCCTAGTGTGCCTTTTTCCTCATACCTTCTTGTTTGTCTTACCAAATTCTTACATTTACAATAACTATACATCCATTTTTAAAGGTTACATTACACATCTAGAATATAAACAACTTTTATGTGTATTTACTCATAAACCAATTTCAAAAACAGTAAGTTTTGGACTGGGAAAGGTATGAGATGAGGAAGGTATTTTAGGTTTTTTCTTTGTTTCTCACCACTTGAACCTAGTTTAATTGGCAGTAAAATTTATTAATTTTCAAGTTCAATCTGTTTTTCCTGTGATGGTAACTGATGATGTCTGCATCTCTATTGTGACCCACCAGCCTTTTCATCTCATTTTCTCCCCCCATCTTGTTGAGGAGGGTGTGTGAGGAAGAGGCTGGGGTGGGTGTTTGGCAGCTGGCTGAGGTCAAGCCACCAGAAACTGAATTTGAATTGTTGCTAGATGGACTAGTATTGATGTTTGTTGGCACACACATAAACTGCTTACTATTCCAGGTAGTCTAGAACTACAGAATTTTTTCAGATTTCTGACACACTGGAAGTTGTTTGGGCTTTTTGATTAATGACAGTTGTCATTCCAAGACCACAGATCCTTTTAACATAATAAATAATGGCTTCCTTGAGAGAGTATTTCAGAACAATCTTTACCTTGGAGTAGATATGGTACATCAAACATGTCTTCTGTAAATTCACTGTATAAAAAATATTTTTCCTAATCTCACCTCACTCCACGTGACAGATCCTTTGACCTTTGGTTTTGTCACTAGAACCCAGCACAATTCTTGAGGGATCTGAGGCACTTTAACAGGATTTAAAGAAATGCTTTCATAAAGGAGGTTAAATTCTTATTCAGCATCTGGATAACGTAGCATCAATAGGTCCAGCAACTGTGGTAGATCCAGGTCAGTGGATAATACATGATCAAATGTTTCATAGAAGAACAGCTAGTTGTAAGTGTGTATTATTGTAAAGAAATACCTTTTCTAATTATTGACGAGACTGTGATTCTTAATCCCTTCTTGAGTCCAGAAGTTCAAGTGGTTGATTTTACTGTTTTGTGTTTTGTTGATTGGGGGTTTTTTTTATGAAGTCATTAATTTCCATTCACATCAAGAAGGCATCCCATAATTTGGAGAATAGGAAGGAAATGCTGGAAGAGGAGTAGACTCTTTAATAGCTGTGCCTTGTAAAGAGATGAAATGAACAACCCTTACTGGGATGTGTAGGTACTGGATTAACAGGAGATAGGATCAATATCCAGCACCTTGCAGGATGTGTCATGGTCACCTATCCTGATGTGTGCGTTACCTATGAATATACAAATAAGTAGTTCTTTTCTCTATACACAGACTCTCTTTTTGAAAGAATTTTCATAGACTTTGTATACTACATTGTTTATGACTAATTTTAAGACTATTTTAGTGCAAAAACAAAATGATAATTTATGCCTTGCTATTTTGGACATTGACTATTTGAATATGAACTTCTAAATGGTTTATAGTAGAAAAGAAGAATTGAGAATTATTTTTTTTTTCCCCCCTTAAATATCCTTATTTGTCAAGTAAGACTATTCAACTGTTAGCGTTTTACTCATTATGTCTAATGTCAATAACATTCATCACTTTATGCTAATCAGATTAGATAGGTGTGGTGATAAGTGGAGATCTGAGTATAATCAAAATAAATGAACTGCTCTACTTGCAGACACAACAGGGAAAACACATGCTGTGTACTATGTATAAAAAAAAGTCTGTATCTACAATATAAACTAAAAGGAAAATCTCATTTTGACTGTTTAATCAAAGCAGCTTTCTTGTTTTTGAAAATAATGCAGAATATACAATATGACAGTATCTGTCAGAAGTGGGTGACTGAATTAGGATACCTCTACATTTTCCAATATTACAGTGTCTGTGCTGTTGCACCTCTTTTGTGTAGCTTGGTAAATGTTGAAGTTGGTTGTGTTTCCGATGTTTAAGCATATGAGATTCTCAAGCATCCATGCTCCCTCTGCTGAGCATCCCTGTGACTATGGCTGCAAGGCTTGGTGCCTGCATAGCTGATCCTTATTGGTTTTCCTAAAGTGGTCCAGAGCCACAATGCCTAACTGATGCTGAGCTTGACAACACAAATGAGCTCAACAAAAATAAAAACTATGGAACATTTCAACCTTTTACCACTTTGGAGGAAATGCATACATTCAGGGATCAAGGAAAGTAATCCTCAATCAACTCCCTTTCAAAGCAGGCACTGTAACAGCTAAGGCAGAGAGACCGAATGGTTCTGCTTTCTTCTCTGGCAGACACTCACTTGTCTTCAATGAACCTTGTTAGCTGATTTACCTGATAGTATGGTGTTTAAAATCTGTTCTTACATCTTCCGTGAAAGACCCAAAATGACTCACTCCAGGCTATGGGTTTCACTGTCTGAATTATCAGTTTGTATGGATACAGTACTGCACCTTCTGTTGTTTAGTGCTGATCTCCTCACACCTCAGTTTAGGATTTCAGGACTCTGTAGGCTTGCTTTCCAGATAAAAGTCTGTGATCTTCAATATACACTTAGCTTATAACATTTGCTGATTCAGAAGATGTTACTAAATTTTGATAATTTCTGGGCACATATCTAAGTAACTGTGGCTTTGAGCTAAGGATGAAGAAAGTCAGAAGTAGAACATACACATGCATACCTCAGAAGCAGCTAAATAAATGGATTTATAGAGCACAACCAAAGTTTTGTCTTGGGAATTTGAAATGTTTTTCAGAATATATGCAAGCAGTTATTATAAAGTGTGTATATATTTGACAATGTGCAGATCAAAACAGTTATTCTCATGATTGTCACCAGTACTAACACAGTGCTAATCTACATTGTCTTCTACACAGCTTTGTTGCATATAGTCAGACAGGGGAAACAATAACAACATAATTCTCACAGCAGTGTCTGTAGGGTTTGGAAGACGTACTACAGAAATGGACCTCAGCACAGATAAACTCCATAGCTTCTGATTTTTTCTTTCTCTTCAGTATATTTTAAGTTAACATTTTGTGCTGTGTATTGTATCAGTAGACAGAAGAGGTGGCAGAGAGGAAATAAAGACTGACTGATAGAAGAACAAAGTTTTGATCATCCTCACAGAGGAACAGTGACACAAACGAGAAAAGTCCTGGCTAGGATTAAACAGTATTTGCCTGTTATAGAAGCTGCAGAAAAAAAGACAAAATTAAATACAGCCCTCCAAAAGAAGTAGAAGCAGAACAGTGTTGTTTATGTTATGCTCTCTGCAGCATTTAAACAGGATTTCAGCTTCTGCACTTCCTGTAGCCAAGAAGAATGTAGACCACCTACTATTGCTGTGCAACAATGAAAAAAGATTCAGACATGTTGCAAGGCCTATGCCAAATGGGCACACAAACACCACTGTGCAATGCATAGCTGCATGTAAATTTATTTTTGAAAGATGAAGAATGCTTTCTAATATAGCCAACACTTGGGATATTTATAACATGCAGCAGAAATACAGGTATGCAAAGAGTTCTTCCTTAGTGGTTCCCCCCTCTACCTTTCTATTTCTAAGGGAAATAATTGTTAAAATAATCATTCCAAACTCACTGGTGGCCATGATGTGTTCATCTAAGGTGTTTGAGTAACATGCAGAAGTAGATTAAAATTGGATTCCAAAATCAACTAGAATTGGATGGCTGCATTTGTTCCCAGGCCAGCTGTCTGCCTTGCTCTCCAGATGATTTCTTTCCTCAGGTGGGTGTGAGATTATTTCATGAATGTTCAGTTCTTGAACAAGCATAAATTTTACCCTTTCATATTAAGTGAGTGGAAAGGAGTTTTACAATTACCATTTTAATTTGGGTGTTTGAACTAGTGGGGAGGGAAGATGAGGAAAACTTTTTAAAAATGTAATTCTAAAATGAGTAAAAGGTGAGGAAACATACTTATGTGCAAGATTCCTTAGGAGAAGCAGGCAGACATCTATTTTCCTAGATTCAGTGTTTGTTATTTGAGGAAATAGAGGTTATATTTCCTCCCAGGTAAGGAATAATTAAATAGAAATCATACTCACAGGTGTTCTTGAAACAGTGATTCAGGAACAGGAAGGGAAGTTCCTTTAAAATAAGCTGGTAGGAGTTGCTATTGCAATTAGGGCCATGATAATGTTTGTAAAGATGCCTGTTTCACAGTATGCTTTTGGGGACTTTATTGTGTACAAGAGAGATTTCACAAAGTATTTCCCAAGGGTGCCTTTAGCATCCTACAGAAAGAGGAGCAAAGTAAGATAAATTCATTTTAGCAAATGAGGAAAAAATGTGAATTGCTCTCTTTGTGCTGAATCACTTTACTGGCAACCTTTGTGTATCAGCTACATGAAGGTGCAGTGCAGCTAGCAAATGCTTCTTCTGTTCATTGGAACATTATCAGCTAGTATTTAACAAAGCTTTGGTGATCACATAGTAGCAAAATTTTGTATTTCAAGCAGCTTCCCCCCCCCCCAAAACTGAGTGTAGGCAAGCCAGGGACAACCATTGCCATTTATTCCTGGTAAGTCTTAAGTAAAAAATGTGGTTGACTATATTTCTTTCTTTGTTTCTGTCTTTGTTCTATCTTTATGCATAATACTGTTGACTCCTAATTTACTGTTTTATTTATGCAAGAAAGATCAGTCAGCCTAACAAAGAAAACATTTTGTTTTCAACATGATTTTCTTGGTTTCTCAATTAACAAGAAAAGAAACAATTGCAATCAGCTTGGAAATAGATCAATGTTCACTTTTAAGTACTGCACACAATTATGTATTAGTAAATATTTATAATTGCTCAGGTAAAATTCTGCTAGAGTAAAACCAGAGATTTTTATTCATGTGACCATCTACAGACTGCAATGATTTGGTAAAGTCAAGTCAGCAAAAGGAACACCTGGAAGAAGACAATAATGAGGTTTGTGTAGAAAACAAATATGAGATAGTTTTGGTCCCTCATATAGTCCTGCATCTGTGCTTCTTTCTTCTATTGAAAACTGTGTGTTTTCTGGATGAGTTATTGTACCTCTAATTGACAGACCAGTTAGTTGCCAATGGTCTTGGAACTAACTAGTTGTATTATGCTACTTCTGTATTTGGCCAAAGAACCTGATGTTTGTTCCAGAAGGAACTCTGTATGGCTCTAAGGGAAAATGGGAAACATGCTACTACGTTTCTTTTCTTTCTTTCTTTGCAAAAAAACCAAATAAACAAACAAACAAATGAGAGGTCTCTTGTTTCTTATATTAAAAAAAAAAAACCAAAACCTAGTACTGTCACTTATTATAAAATTTACATATCAGCCAATAAAGGAGGAATATATCAGGAATTTTTTTCTTGCTGTGTTGCAGTACCATCTTATTTTTATCCTGATTACTTGTGTTGGCTTTTTCCACGACAATATTTTGTACTAGCTATAGGCTTGTAAACTGCTTTAATCTTTCCTTCAGGAATAATTTAATCTTTGGGAATATGCTCCCCAGCATCATTCATGACTTTTTAATGTTCTTGGTCAGCCCATGAAATAGCTTTGGCATTTAGAATATCTTTAAATTGTTAATTATTGTGTTTCCAGATTCCTCCATGAATGTAATCTGTATAATATATCACATACCATAAAAAAAGGCAGAAAACTTATTGTCAAATTAGACCTTTTAATATACCAGTAAATTTTGACGACAGTGCTGTAAAAAGCAAAACTTCCCTTTGCAATAACTTCTTTCACATGTGCCTTACTGACCTGCTTATGGTAGGAGCTTCAAAAGAATAATGATAGTATATCAGGATTTAAGTAGCCTAGAATACTTCTAAACAAAGGGCTCTTTCAGCTACTGTATCTTGATGGTTTGTAATTATGTTCTGTGAACAAAAAAGTAACAGGCATTGAAAATATTAATGACAATATGCTATGTTCCTGGATCTTCAAACAGTATCAACATCTGGAGAATGCTGTTTGAATCTATTTGTTGGTTTGGTGGTTGTTTTTTTTTCTTAGTAAAGAAACATTATATTTCTGATTTTATTATTGTGATTTTATACCTTTACAGTATTAATTACTGCATCACACTGGCAGAAAAAAAACTTCAAATCCTGTAATACATTTATGCCTGTAATCAAAAGACATATTAATGAATATGCATACCTAGAGATGCACTCTTTTGTACAGTTATAAAGTTTTTCAAATTTTTATGAGTCCATTGCCTTTCTCTGAAAGGTGAAAATTATTGATCTGAATCACAAGAAAATTTTGATTTTGTGGAACAGGAGTAATCTCGTGTAACTGGAGACGTTCACAAAGTAGATGTCACTTGAGAAATAAGTGTTATTTGAACTAGTCCTTTAGGCTACCTTTGTAGTTGAGAAGTAGGAACTTTTGTAGCATGATTTGTCTTACCCTAAGATACTCACTTTGGAATGACATGAATCATGCTGTAGAAGGTACCTATTATTTTTCTTTGACTTTAAAGCAATTGAGGAGACTAGCTAAGCCATAGATGTGTATATCTTAACAGTTAAATCCCAGCTGCAGTGTTTTGGTAATTTATAGAATTCAACTTTTCTATTTTACCTGCTTGTGAAAGTTGCCTGTGTGAAGATTAAAATCTCTTGGACAGTAGAGGGATATTGTTCCTCCAGCCCAGGATTACCCTGGCAGCCTGACTCCACCTAGGTTGCAATAGGAGCACAGGAAGAGCAGAAGTGGGTAGAAAGGAATTTCAGAACAAGAGACTAGCTTGTGGGTGGTTATATTGATCCTAGCAGCAGAATATCAGCTCACTGAGGAGGCTTTGCAGGAATGGAGGGCAAGATACAAGCCAAGTGGAAGAACAGGAGACCTGAACAGGTATCTCCAGATATAATAGGTATAAGTACTTCAGTAGAAGAACTGATGTCAGGACTTCTTTATGTATAATAGGATTAAATATTGAAAGGACTGTTCACGAATTTACACCCTCAAAACACTCATTAAGGTGGTTGAGTCCTTTCTAAAAATTATTGCGGTGGCTCAGTTTCATAACCTCGACTTATCCGAGTACCACAAAGGCACTGTAATTGCAACTCTTTAAATTTTCAGCACCATGATTTGTTTTAGTTAGGGCTCTCTTTTGAGTACTTAAGCCTTGCATATACATTTTTAATTTCAATTGCTTCAGTGAATTGTATTATATACCTCCTAAAGATGTAATATAACAAAGTATCACAGTTTTGTGCATCAGTTACAGATGCACAGAATATAATTACACATTACCTAACACTTCCTTTTACTGTAAAATTACTGAACTTGGAGAAAAAAGTGTTAGCAGCAACAGCAAGAAATTTTATGAAGATTTATTTTAACTTTTTATGTGCATGTTTTAGTTGTTCTTTCTGTTGATTGCAAGTTAATTGCTATTAATTACTGATGTACTAATACTGCATTTTAGCTTGCAGTAAACAGAATTTACTTTATCCTTAGATCCAGTTCTGATATTTGTATTCATGAAGTAATAATGAACGAAATGTAGAGGTTTCTCAAGGGAACGCTGACTGGGAGAAAGGTTAAAATTTATCCAGAACTTTAAACCCTTCCAAAATATTTTCAGTAATAAACATTGATCTCTACCTCTAACATCAAATATTAGCTAGCTGGTGTAGCAAATATTCAGAGAGAAAATTATGCCATATCAGTTTATATGGGATACGCAGCATTTTTCTTTGAAACACCTCTTCATTTCCTTTGGGATGTAATACCAGAGCCAATACAAGATGGACTCAATCCAATGTGTTGACTCTTTAGGTAGTCAAAACCAATACACTTACTGCAAATGGTGCCAAGAAGTAAATTATAGGGCTCTGACATACGCGGATAATGATGTAAAATCACTGAATATGCATTCTATCTAAAGTGCTGAGGCATATACAGGTGCTTTATGTGTAACACTCTAATCCTTGCTGTTTCCGCTTTTGCAATATTTGAATGAAAGTCCTTTTTTGTATTTATAAAAGGTGATTTAGAAAAAAATATATTTTTGTTAGAGGTAATGTTTACTAAGTACCCGAGCAAAATGGCATAGATGTAGCTGTTTTCTGAAAACACTGAAACTATACAAATAATGGGAGATAAAGCACTTGGTTAAGGAGGCAAAATTGCAAAATGTGAACTTCTAACTGGCAGCTCACTGCCTTTATATATTTAACCTTGAGTTAAATAACTTCAGAATACTGAAAGAAAATATTCCCAGCACACTAGTAAGAGTTGTTTTAGTGAGAAGAATGATTCAGACTTGGTACACTGTAAATAATTGACTCAAATGCAATATCCATATGCTTCCTGACAGGTGAATAAAATTCAGAAGAAATGAAAGAGTTAAATTCTGCAAAAAGCTATAGTCATATCAGGCAATGTACTTGCAAAATCTACAAGTACTTTGTATGTGTTTGTGTTACAGAAAAATATGAATTTCCACACTTCTTGTTACAAGAAAGAAGAAATGAAAATTAAATGAGTATTCTAAAATATACATAATTTATTTGGTTATAATTGCAGGTTGTTCATAGCAATATAAAAATAAGAGGTTATTCAGGTTATGCTTTTGTTTGATATATGCTCCCTGATATTTTAGATATTTAATTCTTGAAGTCAAGAATTCTGACCCACTCTTCAGAGTAGGACAATACATTGTTATAAACAATTTCATTTGAATATGTACAGTTCTAAAATTTATTTTAAATGTAGCCATAAGCAGCTTCAAATAAAATAATTCTTTTTTTCTCCCAGGTCTGGTCAATAATAAATGAGTTTTAGAATTTAAATCAAGGCACAGTGGAGTTCGTGTGATACATTATTGATAAAGCACGGTTATTGTAACAATATCTTCCAAGGGAAAATACATTATTTGTTGTCTATGTTAATGCAAACTCCAACATAAGTCTATATTAAGCTTTTAAAAATAAATTTGAGTACATTGGAGGAAGTTTTGTAAGCAGCCCTTTAAATAATTAGATAAAAAAATGAAACTTATTACCTTAATGAATAAAATATTAGTCTTAGAATAGATCTTCAAATTCACTTCCCCATATGTCTCAAAAAATCCATGATTACAATGATGTATTTCAGAATATAACCATCAGAAATATTTCATTGAAATTTTAGAAAATATTTTCTTCCTTTTCTAACACTTACTGAAGCTGCACATACAGGAAATAAGAACCTTGAGCTAGAAAAGCACAAAGGAATTTCTTGTAATTTCCCAAAGTTCCACAACAATCAATAATTCCGAAGATTTTAATCTACTGCTCAGATCAACTTAACTGTCTTCTTAATTCTTTTACTATTGAAATTCAAAAGTACTTTCTGAACTCCCACCCTAGATATCTGAATATTGGCAGATGTATGTTCTTTGGGGGATCCCGTACTCTTATAACCTGCACCACTTCTATCTTGAAACATTACAGTCCATCTGCTCACTTCCAGATAATTTCCGCTTGTAATTTATCCAGGGGAATGTGATAATATATAATTCATGAATAGTGCAATAATCATGATCTATCCATGCTGTGGAGCTTTGACAAGGATGATACAACCTTGAGTTTAGAGGTATGATAGTACCCAAATTCTAAAGTAGTGTCATTTTAGCCAGTGTAATTTTCTCCTGAATGTTTTGACTTTTTAAACTCAAACCACTTCTTGCTTAAGGTTCTGTATGTTTTTTTAAATATACAAACCTTAATTTTGTTTGGGAAATATACTTTGGTAACAGTTTTTTCAGGAATAAGTGCTCTGGTTTACTAAATTTTAGCATAATATTACTTTGGGAGTAGTTATTGCTGTGCTAGCAGATTTGTGAATTTTAATTTTTCTTGGCTTGTGTAACACTGACAATCTAAGCTCTTAACTGAGAGTACACTTTGAAATTGGAAGCTCATATCTCTGAGAGAAAATCAGGAACAAAATGTGAGTATATTAATTGAATATACCTAGTCCTTGAAGGTTAAGTCAAGAGGAAAACTCTAAAGATAGATGAAAGGGAATGAACCAAAAAACATTTGCTCTCCTTGAACAGTTTGAAAATAGAGAAGACAACGAATATTTCAGACCTAGTTCAGGAAAAAGATATTTAACTATGTTAAGACACGCTGTGGGCATTCACATTCACCATTAAGATTATGTATGAATTTATGTCAAAGAGTAACCCAAAGAAATGAGGAAAATAATACAAAACATACCTGTACTTGTAAATATAAGAACAGGCACAAAAAATTCATTGTGGCTGGTAGAAACAATGAAAAAAATCTGCCCCCTGCCCTTAAATAGGTCTTTATTTTTTGCCTTTGTGGATAAGCAATTATTCTTTTAATCTTTTTGATACTAAGTTTCATTGGGTAACTTGTAACAGAAGTTTTTCCTGTGTGGTGACTAGTTAGTTTAATAATCTACCTTTGCACAAAGAAAGCTACCGAGAATCTTCAGGCTGGGGGAACCGGAGCTCCATTGAGGACTCCAATAGAGCTGTATTGGTTGAAACCATTTGGCTTGTTTCATGAGCCAGATTTTTTCTATGGTTTGGACCTTACATGTATAGGTAACTAAAAATGAATGGGGTTTTTTTTCCCCCTTTTTTTTCTTTATAAAATAAAATTGTTGGGACTGTTCCGTTACTCTAAGAAGCTGTACGCGGAGTAGGGAAAACCACAGGATTTCATTTATTTGCCTTAGAAATTTTAAGCATTGAGCGTAAGTAATTTAAATGTGCTTGGAAAGAGTTTCCTTGGCTGTTAATTTTAAATGGACCTTTCTTCAACCACTTATTTATATTGATAGATGGTTGAATTCTTTATGGATGGATGTGTGAGGAATATTGCTAGCAGGGAGAAGCAATGTTTTCAGTATTAATCAAAATGCCTAGTGTTTTCAAATGTCATGTTTTTAAGTTATGAAATAATCTTTAAAATATCCATGTTCCTCTTATTTACATCAGTGCAACCTGATTGAAGTCAATAAACATGTTTCCAGCTAGCTGGTACTGCAGTGACAGTTGCATTCCCAATCTAAATATGTAAAACTGTGGCTGTTACTATCAAATCATATCTTATTATATTTATCTGGATAATAAGATATGGATGGATAGCTAGTACAGCCTAAGAAGCGTATTAGTTTTCAGCATGCTTAGAGGTGGTTGAAATGTTAATGAACAGCATTAGAAAGAGAATTTTGCGCTACTCGAGAAATCTTGACATGAAGAAAAAAGTTAATTTCAGTCGTGCCTCATTAATCAGGTCTGCCTACAGTTAAGAAAGTGCCACCTAAGTATGTTTTGCTTTCTGCTGTGTGTTGCTGATGAAGATACTGACACACAAAACAGAAGTAATTAGATTTGTGCTAGAAGGCAATGGCAAAACTGAAAAGCAATGAATTGGAACGTGCTTTATGACTGACCTTTATATGGAATGCCTTAGGCACCTCCATGTGGTGGCTGTCATCATTAATGGTGACTATAGATTCAAGTTTGTTTAAGCAGTCATACACATGAATTGTTTTGCATGTGACTTATCTGCCATAGATCATACACATAATCTTTGCACAATGGCAGGGAGCAATAGCCTTCAGGTTTAGAAAATTATGCAAAGGGACCTCTGGCCTCTGTGTGTTCATCATTGCTGTTGTGTTTCCTGGAGGTGTAAAATAAAAGAAACATCTTAATGCGCTGTCCCAAAACTAGGCAATGAACTGAGATTGAGACTTACCATACGAAGGTGAACTACACTTTGGCCATTTCTTTGGTTATGTCCTGGAGCCGTTCTATAACTCCACAAGGAAAAGCTGTCCTAGGAACTGGCTTCCCTAGGAGACAGTCCATGGGCAACCCACAGTCAGCCTAGCTTTTATTATACTGTGTAACCTATTGCAGCTTCAGCAAAGCAGACATTAAGGTTTTGGGTTATCGGTAGAGTTTATAGTAAGCTTTACTGTGACAAGGGTGTGGAAAAACATCGTCATATCCTTGTTATTGCATTCAATACCAAATAAAGTAGAATAGGTTCGTTATAACCTTGTGTAAGATCTGAAAGCTTGGGTCTGTGAACAGAAACTTTTTTTTTCTTTTTTTTTTTGAAAGTGTTCCTGATGTTTAAGAGACCGCTTAGGGTTTGTTTGATCCTTCTGTCTTGGCAGATAGGCAACCAAGTTTATCGTAAATCTCCTCATTTAGATTATGAGTTGCATGTACCTCAATGTGTTAGATGCTGTTTGATCTAATTAGTGTAATTCTACTGGGTAGTTTTAATAGAGTATGGCAAATGAGATTTTTTTTCAAATGCCTTCTAGAAATCTCACATTTATTTCCATCATGGTGTAGGTTACAAAAAGCAACAGGTAATGACAGTGAAATAAGCGCTGAACTTATTTTTCAGTGTATCACCTGATTCAGGCTAATAAACTATTAAGGCTTACTTGTAGTTTGCTATAATTTTATTATCATTGTCCACCTTTTTGAAATCTCCCCATAAGATTGTATCCAGGGCTGCTTTTACTCTTCCCTGTGACTCTATAAAACTATCTTTACATCTGTCAATTTGTTGATGTTGGGTATTTTTTTGACAGCTTTAGGAATCCCTAATCTTACTTTTTGTTTTAGTTTTTTTCCAGAATTGTCGGCACTATTTTATTTATCTGCTTTGGAGGTACTAGGAATGTCAGTCTTCCCTTAAATTCTTTGTTTTCCTTCTCCATAGATGGATTTTTCTTGGTGTAATTCAGCTTGTGATACTGTTTATGTACTGTTCAGTTTTAGTCAAGGTTCACTTGCAAAATCAACAAATTCAAGCTTTCTAAATGATGTAAATATTTTAATTTTTACCAACTTACTATAAAGTTTCTTAAAGCTTAAAATTCATGACAAGGTTTTAATCCATATGCATACTCTACAAATACAAATGTACCTGAAAACATTATTTCTATAACACTAATATCTGACATTCTCTGTTCTTTTCCCCCTTTCTCAGTAAATCAGAGCCCATACATAAAGAATGAATCATATATTTTGTTTCTCTTTGCTTCCTACTACTGTCATGTTTCGTCACCTTTATTATTCTATGTGTGCACACAATAATTCACAGCATTATTTCATACATTTATTTAAATTTATTCACAAAATTAATTACAGCCAGTCACTTGTAAGAATAAAAAAGATTGCTATAGTTGTCATCTTCTCTATTTTAGATTTTAGTTGTAGGTTGTTGTAGTCCTCTCTGCTCATGCTGAATAAGCTGTTTAAATGAACTTTGAAGGAACATTTGTGAAGCAAGTAGCAAGTATTTGAATTTTTTTGAATTATGCTAATACTAGCATGTTTTGCATGTGCTGTGATAGAACTCTAGGCAGCCACAGTAATGTTTCTTTTGTGCTTGGCTGCTGTTTTTTTGTTTTCTTGCATTGTCAGTTTTAAAATGTGGAACCTATAGACCAGTGTTACTACACAAAGTAGGTGCAATGCTCAACAGATACTGAAATGAAGTAATCCACAATAAGAGAGTAAGGGTCCTTTCTTTGTCACAGCTTACATTTCTCATTAATGCTCTGCTGCTTTTTCTGTAAATTATTCCAGCTCAGTGTCCAAGTGCTGGTCATTCTTTTTAGTTCCTTTTGAATAAGCTACCAGGTAAATGCCACTTATGTAACTCATGGCGGAAAGAAAGATGATTTCTATTTATAAATGAGTTCCAGAGACAAAGACCCAATAATACCACTTATCTAACATTACAGAAGATCTGGTAAATTCTTATTTTTTTATGTCATTGTGCAGCACTTATATTACTGTTCAGAAGAGCAACCATTTCTGTTGATACTGTACAAAAATGATATTTCTTTTTTATTTTAAAAATGTGAAGATGATCTTTCTCTTGTTGTGTTTGATACTCATGCGTATTTTAGGAACAGATTTTTGAGGAAAAATGGAGCAATACTGTTGCAAGAGAAGCTCCTGTGTTTACTGCACTAAATAAAAAACAAAAGCCAAACCAGATCTAAGTTCAGGACTTGTGACTAGAATCAAACTTAACTTACATTATTGTGAACTCTATCAATATAAATATTTAATAAGTAAAGCTAAGTCAAGCATTTCTAAATATATCTTTGGGCTTTTTATTTCCTCTGGGAAAAGAGAAAAGTGTTTGGCAAGAGTTCTCTAAAGGATAACTAAGCGGTTTCTTGGTTTAGTGCCAATAACAGCCTAAAGGTCTTGACCAAAATGGTTGAAACAGATCTTGGGAGAGCAACAGGATAGGTCATCTCTTCTTTTCCCGTGCTTTTAAGTAGGAGTTTTCCTTCATGACTGGGAATAAAAAGTCAACAGCAATGAAAACACTGTTGTTGTTGTCTGTGTGTCGTAGTCTCCCCACTTCTGTTATAGTGTTCCAGTTGCTGGAATCCACAAAGTGCATGTGAATATCACATTGCACCTGGGGGGGGGGGGGGGGGCGGGTAGGGTGTGTATGTGTTTGGGGAGAAAAAGAGGAAATGTTTGAAACATTTATTTTTACTTCTTTTAAACAAAAGGAAACCCCAGTATTTCTTTTTTACATGCCAAGTTTAATTCCAGTGTAATGGTGAGAATGGAGATGAATTTATAATGTTTAAATTCATAGAAACAATGATAGTAAAAATGATCATAACTCTATTGTCTTGAATGATACACCCTGTGTGGAAGATCATAGCCTGCTTACATCACTGATGGTCAAAAGCAAGCACCAGGTTCTTTAGAGTAAGCTTTACAAAGTCCACAATGGAAACCCTTTTAATAAACCCACCATTCTGTATACTGAAATGTTTTCTACTACTTTCCTGTAACCTTTTATTCTGAGGGATGGGCAGTATTTATAAAACAATGTAAAAGGAAGCATTTTTGTGAGGCTGTGATTTAAGAGTAGGCTTTTGCATAACGGTGGAGGACCGTGTGAAAAAAGATTGTATAACTTCATAGACTTCAGCTATATTACAAAATGCAGTTGCTAACAGTCAAATAGTCTCTTTGAAACACTTTCAGTTATGAAGAACTGTGTAATTTGTGTTCAGATTTTAGCTAAGTTTCTACTTGTGCAATAGAAGTACATTAACACATGTTGTGGAAGTAGATATGTTGAAACTGGCAAACCAGAACAACATGGAATGTAGCTGTTATTTTTTGGCAGGATGCACCTTCACTTTCTTTTTTTCTTGTCTGATAGTAATAAAAACAAAGAAAAAAAAAAACAAAAACAAAAACCACCAGTAAAAGTGACAAGACTGCATGGAAATTAGGATTAATATGGTTGATTTACATAAAGTTAGCTTTTTTAAACAAATGTGGACTCTACTCCTCTGTTAGAAAGCAGCCCAAAATAAAATCTTCCTATTTTACCTTTCTAATTAAGTTAATTATGTGGCTACATCAAAATGAATTGCTTACCCCGCTATTTAGGATGTTGAGAAGTATTTATATCTGAAGTCTCTTATAATATCTTTGCAGTTAAGAAGTCCCTATTGAGGAGGGGGAAAAAATTTTATTTGGGATCATTTACTGTGTTGCTTATACCCCTCTTCGTTCTTTTAGTATGGATTCTTATTGTCTAGACTTAGATGTAAAGAGAAACTTGAAGTAGTTTGGATCTAAAACCCCCTTTGCCTAGTGATAGTGTATGCTATGACAGGAGGGAGCCGTTCTGACACCCTTCCATTTCCTTTGGATTGACTTACACTTGGAGGACATATTCCTTAGTCCACAGAATAAATCCAGGATAGAGTAGTATTGCAGCACCTTTTCTTTTGCAGTTGTCTCTTTCACATTTAACCCAAAAGTTCATCTCAACTGGTTTCTCAAAGGCTTATCCATCAGCACAAAGCTAATGTATAACTTCAAGGTTAAAACAAGGAGGAAGTCTTTTGTTTAAATTTTAATATTCATCTAAGTGAAGAACTAATGACACTGAAGACATATATAATGCAGATAGAAACTGGAAAAGCTTCCTTGCATGTGTCCATTAATGCACTACTTTATGACTGTGGAAGAAATTTGTCACAGAAACATTGCTATAGAGACAAAACCGTCCACCATTCTTTTATTCTTGTTTCAAAGACCATGGCTCCTTATCTCAATAAATTGCTATGTTTGGCAATTTCTGTGTGGTGAATCAACACATTTAACACATGAATAATCTCAGAATGATTACCAATATTGCAGAATATATACTGCACAATTTATTTATGGGGTTTTCTACATGTCTATATAAATTTGTCCAAGGAGTTTCTTTGGCTCGTTTAAAAATTAATTTTTGTGGGACTTATGTAGACTTTTGAGCAAGTGAGGACACAAGCCTGGAATGTCTGCAGGAACAGCGATCTCTGGTAAAAAACTGAGAATGTAAGTGGAATATGAATTTTCAGCTGTAGCAAGCAGAGGAGAAATTATCCTCAGCAGAAACAAGATTCTAATTGATATCTAGAGAAAATATAATATTAAGAAATACTAAGTAACAATTTTTTATTAACTAATTAACTAATATTTGTAACTTCAGATATGAAATAAAAAGGACTATAATAACAATGGCTTAAGTACCACAAATTTGCTGCAAAAAGAAGGCAGGTTAAGAGAAAATTAAGAAGATACCATGATCTAATCATGTGTGTTCTGCAGGTGTGGTGAAATTTGTAGCCTAAATTTTCTTTAAAACCCATTCACTTGTGCATACTTAAGAAAAGACAGCAGGGAACCCTAAGGAAAAATGTATGCAGGCTTGTTTGCATTCACTTAAGGTAAGTAAAGATTTTATTATTGTTTTTATCAATCATACTTATAGTAAACAACATAACTGATAGAATGCTTGGTTTGACTTGGCTGCAGTCAAGACAAGGAAGTTGATTTGTGTGAGGCTATTCAATTAGGCTTTCAATTTGGACTTGAAGCCAAGTTTCACAGGATTGTAGCTTGGGGGTTACCCTATTAGAAAATAAAAGCAATGTGATCATGAAAAATATAAAAGAAGATCACATTACTTAAATTATCTAAACTCTCTCCTGTTAGCTATATCATTTTCCCTATCAGTTTAATAAAGACAGACATTTTAATAATTTTTGAATAATATTTAGCTAACCACAACAAAAACATTTCCGTATCTGCCATAATTAGAAACCAGCTACTGAATAAGTGAGAATGTCTCTTGTTTTACATTTAACTCTGCTATTGATATTGATTGTAATGTTAATTATTTGTATTAAAATAAAAAGCTAGTCTTCCTCTAGCCCCAGGTGAAGGTAAGCAATCAGTATATTGCTTGTCTGTGTAACTGTCAGTGCTGTATTAATTAATATTCTATGAACTTCTTTATGAAACTTGTCTAATTTTCAGATTTGCTGCAGAATTGGGCATCATCTGAATAATTTATTAATATGAAAGCATAGGAAAGCTCATTTTGTCCAAGCTCACAGTGCCTAAATTCTTGCTCTTGGCAGCAGAGAATAGAAGGAAAGAAACAATTCAGTGTCTTTGTAAGACTACTTGTTATCTTACAAGTCAGAATTGAAAGTAAAGTATTTTTATAACCTACATTTTGTATATAAAATCTATAGCATCTTTTTCTATATGTATGTGTATGTATATTATTTTATATATATATAGCACTATATAAATATAAGGTGACAGATTCCCTTGGAGTACATTAAGTTTATAACATTTCACATTCTCATTACAATTACTGTCAAAATAATAGGTTCACATTTCTGTTATGTTCTCATTACAACCTTCAGTGAGATATTGGAATTTTAAAGCCTCATATATTCAAAGAATTAGGGGAATATACTGTATTGCTGTGACCTTTTCAATATTCTATAAACGGATTGCTGAAAATTTTACTTTTCTTCCTTGTTTACTGCTCTTCTTTTTTTTGTCATTAATTGTGTAGGGAAGAGTTGAAATGGATGACCTTTCCAGTGTTTTTTATTTTGATTGGCCAAAAGATGAATCAAACTTGAAGAGTTCTGTACATTTAACAACACAGTTATATTGCACCCTTTTATTAAGCCATATAATACATATAATTTTTGCAGTTATATGAAACTGAAGTGATATTTGAGGCATGCATAGAATGACATTTTGTTTCACAGATGTTCCCATTGATGATGAAATGATGAAGATACGTAATATATAATTTTCAGAAGGTACAACTTCCTGAAAACATAGGTATTTATAGACATTTATGACACTTAAGTTGGCAGCTTTTAGATACCAAACCTCTTGTATCCATGTATATATTGTTGCCTGGATAACACTTTTATTTAGTAGTACTTGTAATGTCTCCTTCCTTTTTTCTTTCTTCTTTTTTTTTTTTTTTTATTTTTGTTGAAATAAGACTGGAGAGCCTTCTTATATAAGAGATATACATCTCTTATTCAGTAAGGCAGTACTGAGAGTAGAAAGGTGATATTTTCCATTCCAGTAATCCTTTGACATTAGTGACTTGGAAATATACTGTAAATGCTGAAGTTCTGTTAGCTTTACAACCGTGAAAGAATTGCATTCAATCTGCTTTTTCTTTCTAGGGCTGCGCACACTAACTGCTACTTATTATATGAAACAGTCCAGTCTGGTGGGGTTTGTGTGTGTTTGGTTTTTTTTGTATTTTAATTTTTCAGTGTTAAAAGAAGGAGTGAGAAGAGTATGGAAGAAAAAGGCACTTTCAGAAAAGTGGTGAGGGAAGGACTTAAAATGTCTACATAGTCTTGAAAGTAAGCAGGGAACGTTTCACTTTAACTCTTCATGAGTGATGGCAAACCAAGCACACTTCTCTGAACCTCCACTTTCACAGCCTTACGTGGTGGCTTAGTCTTTATTACAAATGTAATAGAACTAGTGTAAAGAAATGATATATTTATGATATCATTATTGGTGTGTTTCACTGTCCCCCAAAAACCCCAATTTTACTTCTAATTTATGTCTGGCTTCTAACGTTAGCATACTGGTACAAAAGCATAGAAGTGTCATTTAATTCAGAGGCATTAATTTCAAGTAACAGTCATGAGAAGTAGAGACATTAAGAATTTCTTTTACATTTTGGATTCTTTTTTATTGACATTTTATATGTAAATAATGGCATAGAATCAGGAATGTTATATTACTGTATTGTTGCTGTTAGAGTCATGCCAAGGTATTTATGAGGTGCATTTGGTGCAGCAGCAAGGGGGCTACTGAAAAAATTGGGAAAGATAAGCTTGGGCTGACACTGCACTGAGTTGTCGTTTTTTCCTGATGGCTGAGATTAGTCCCTGGTTTGTTGAAATTAGTGACATACATGGCTACTGTGCTCAGGTACTAGGAGAAAGGATACTGGTGAGCAAGCATGCTGTCAAGTCTAGGTTTTATCAAGAATTCTTTCATCATTGTCTTTGCTGACTAAAATTTTAACATTTTAGACATGACTTTAAAATGTTTTCTACACGTTTCATAACCATTCAAAGATATTTATTTATTTTTTAAGAATAAACCCAGATAATGGAAGAAATGTTTTCTAGCTATACAATATAGCTAGGAAAAATCAGAGAATTCTAGATAATAGGCTTGCCTCTTACAAACTGTTCTTGCTTCCCTTATAGAGAAATCCAGCCTTGCTCTCAGTGACTATGCATCATTCCTGGAGCTGCCACCAAAGTAACTGCAATGTGAAATGCCTCATGATCTTTCTGTACAGCCTGAGCTTCCAGGCTCTTTCAGACAATCTTTACGCGTACTCAGGGCAGCACCTGCAGCCTTTCTGTGTGTAAAGACAATGAATTGGGTGTTTAGAATGGGCAGCAGTTCTGGGAATCCATCAAGATGAGATATTCTGTAATCTCTCCCCATGTCAATGGTGAAAATTGTATTTGAACTTTTGAAAGTCGTTCTCTAGAGCCAAACTCTAGCAGTTAATTTTGTTAAACTTTGATACATTTATTTCCAAGCATCACCTGGGAGACACATATGTATATACTAGAAAAAGTTAAACAGATTCCATATTTTAATACTGATTTTTAAACAACTATAATTTCATGCATCCTCTTTGTGATTTTTTGAGGGCTTAATTGCTATGTCATGGTAATGCTTATCAGAAAGCAGTGAAAAGCTTTAATTACTTTGTACTTTTGGTTAGTTATGAATGCATGCAAAATTTAACTATTTCCCCAGAAGCAAATAAAGTCCACATTTATTATGCTACATAAAAGTTATGGAATGATTCAGAATAATTAAGCTAAAGGCTGTCTTGCTTGGTATTTAGCTCATCTGAATGATGCATAAAATTAATCTCAGAAAATTATTTCATATTAAACTACCACATGAGAAAACTTTCTGAGAATGATGCTTTGTTACAGGAAATGCATGTTATGACAGTAAACTACAGGTACACAGTAAAGCAACAGAACTTCAGTGTGGTCTTAATTTCTCAAATAAAGCTAAGTAAATAAAACCATCAGGGAAAATAAAGAAAAATTAAAAAGTGTAAAAAAAGACAGAATTTAAAACAGTAAACTGGAAGAGGAGACAGTGATAGAAATATTAGACAATTTTAATAGAAAGCTGGGGAAAAGGAGAGAGATACAGGTAATAAGAAAGGATGAGAAAAAAAACAACAAAAAGAGCCAACAAGTTCTCAAAGTTAGCTTTAACATATTTACAATCAAGTTTTGCTATTACAACCATGTTTAATATCTATAGCCTCTTGAAAGCAACTTCAGTTCTTTCTGACCATGTTAGTATTGCAACATTGACTATCAAAGGATCAAATACTGCCTACTTTTCTGAAGAGAATTGATTTCTTATCAACAGTGAGAATTGTGGGTGATGTGAGGTTAGAGGAATTATTCTACGTGACAAAGCTATGTTAGGAGTTCCACAGCTTAATAGTTTAAACAAAGCCACACTCTAAATGCTATGATAAGTTTTACAGACAAGAATATGGAAGTCAGTGCATAAAGAATACAGGAAATAAATGGGATCAAAGCAGGCTCAGGATTATGTGGTACGAATGAATGACTGCACGTTAGTGTCTTAGTGATTCTGTGTACATTTCAGCTTTTTATATATTCAAATAATTAATAAGAGATATGGCCATTAAGTATATCTCACAGCAGTAGTTTTCCAGGAGTGGTCTATGAAGCTCAGGTGGCAATGATAGGCACACTGAAAGCTGTCACAGTTGTTAATATTTTATAGAGCTCCAGGAGTGTGATTGTGCCAAGGAATAGATGGGTTTTCTATATGTAAGGAATAGATTTGTATTCCAAGGTTTTCTAAAGATGGGTTTAGGTGCAGGATTCTGGAAAAACTTTCTAATGGAACTGCAGTTTTCAGTCTAAAATACAGCTCAGGATTGCAAAGTAGTTGGGAAGACTATTAAAAAAAAAAAAAAAAAAAAAAAGGAGTCATGAAGTAGCAGAAAAGCTGCTCTTGTAAGGATTGGTCTTTCTGACACTGTTTGACAGTTAGAAAACAGTTTTTAACCTAGAGTGGACACTCTTCTTTCAATTACTAGAAGGAATGAGCTTTGGAATCATTGAAACAGCTTCCTGCAAATCACAAATATGCATAGATGCAAACCTTCATCTAGCATGTTCCTAGTCATTCTAATGCCAAGGTAAGTCAGTCAAGTTATAATTGGTTCTAAGTGACCTGGCACTCCCACAGGCTGCTTCTTTCTTCATCTGAAGCTGGAATGCAAATTTCCCTCTTGCCTTTGGAAATACTAAGGACAGAATTTCCTGCTAGTTCTGGCTGAAGAAAGATTGTCTGACAGTGTAAAACATAGGAAGCAATTAACTATATCAGAAAAAATACGCATATTTAAATGATCAAGGCAAACTGTATGCAGGACTCGCCATTGAATTGAAAGGGATGAAGCTCTACGAAGTTTCAAAAACTAAGAGCTGAAGATTTTATAAACTACATAAAGCAAAAGAATCCTTAATATATGCGCTTCCATGGTCACAGGTGAGGACGTTTGTCATCTATTCTTGGCCAAGCATCCTCCTCTTTGTTTATTTGAGTGTTGTAGCTGCCATGATGCAAGAGTAATGGATTAGGAAGTGCTCTTTCTGTCTGTGAAACCCTCTTAGTTTCTCCGTGCATTTGCTTTGTCCATGCAGGAAAAAAAGGTGAGTTTAAGTAAATCTACTGTAGTGGGATTTTTTTAAAGAAAAAAAAAAGGAAGTAAAGAAAAGCTGCACCTGTGACACTGTATTGGAACAACATTACATTAAGAATACAAAAGAAGGGTTCTTGGTAAATAAAGATAATTCATTGATGATGCTAAAGCTGTAGCTGAGATTATTTTCTGCTGCACTGTGCTAATTGGAAGACAGTACCTCTTTATAATATCTCATTAGCTTCCTGAGTTCCTTTTTCTACTAATTATAGAGAGGGTAGGTTTCCAGTCGTCATTTATACGAAAGGGAAAATGATACCTTGAGTCACAATACTTACTAGTGCAGGAAGCAAAAAATATTTTCAGTTTTCTCTCTCCTTTGTATTAAAGGAGATGGCACATCTTCATTTCTGTTGGAATATAAACAACATATTTTTAAGCCCAGGCCCTGTGAATGCATTATCCCTTGATGGCAAATGAATTTTAAGAAAATTTCAGTTTCAGAATTCTGCCTGAAATTTGGACAGTGTTAATCCCACTATAATGGATTTTGAAGTCTTGGGAGGAATCCTGAACTTTTTAATTAAAGCTTAAATGGCAACTGGCCAACTTCTGAAAATTTGTTCCATCGTGTGGTATAAAAATTAATTTCAGATAGTTCAGAGAATTTCCTAGAGGAAATATTTAGTAACATTTTAGTAACACAGTCTGTGCTCTTACTTCATATAAATGATGATGCTGTATGAAACTCAAGAAAATACACGTATACATAACCATTCTGATTTTGTCTAAGTTCTATTACTATTTACAAAAAGGCAATATTAAATGATAACATTATTTAGTTAATGAAAGCTCCACAAAGACTCTGGTGTAACATCAATAAATTGGCAGTAAGGAAACCTCTTCTCTCTCAGCTGGATGATAGTAATTAATATCTTGCTGTCTAATTAAATTTTTTCTTTCTCATTCTAATGTTGATTTCTGAAGCAAACGTCCACATTGCCAGCGTGCACTGTGTTCAGGTAGAACAGAACATCTGGCTGCCCACCAATTAATGTAATATAGGAAGGCAGACCTTTCTAGGAAGGAACTCTGCTGAGTTTATTATGAACAACTGACACTCTATCACATACAAGCATTAAATAGGTGTTGGTATATTGTTGACTTTGAAATGTAGAGAGATCAAGGTTGTCCTCTGAAATTTTGGGTGGGGACAGTGATTTATTTCAACATTTTTTTAAAATTGTAATAATGTTAAATTTACATTTTCTAGGAAATTTTAAAGTAAAAATATTTTCATCCGAGAAATTGGGCTATGTCTACAATCAAAAGAAAATTCTAAGGAACACACAGTAAAAATAACATTGTGCTGGAATACAATTAAGTTTCAGAAGGCTTTTTTTTTTTGTGGGGCAGATGTAACCACAAATTTTTTTCAAACAAATTGGGATACATTTGAGGAAAACAGGTCTAGAGTTCATATAAGTACTGTGAGTCTTTAGAAGTTAACTGTAGTTGTTTGTGTCTCTTCTTGTACTTTGCTTCTTCCAGTCCTCCAGGTAGCTGTGTCTCAGAGCACACCTCTGTTGCTGTAGTTCTCTCCTTGGTCTACACAGGAGCGAAGAGATGGGCAAAGAAACATCAGCTCTGTGAATATGGTAACGGGCTTTACCACATTTCTGTCTACTTTTCCCCCTTTTTAATATAGCTGTCTTGAACGGATGTAGTTGGGAGACAACCAATTAATCTGTGGAGGTTATCCTTAGTTGCAACAAGCATAAGTATGAGTGCGATTTCTAGCTCTAAAGGTTTTCAGTGGTTGAGAGTATTGCTCATCTTGGTATTTGGGAAATGGTAACAATGCTGGGTAACCTTTTTTATGAGCAGAAACAAATAATAGCTCCCTTAAAAATCTTTTAATCACTTATTTTGTTGATGCCAAGATCATTTAATTTGTTAGGATCATCTCACACATTAGATTCTGTCCAGTCTGAGAAACCAGCAATGGAAACCCTCAGTGTGATCAAAAGGTGAATGGTTGTTCTGTAAGAAAGCTTCATCTTCATGCCTAAGGAATTGATCTTAGATGAATCTTGCTAGTAGTTGTGAGGAGAGTGTGCAGAACACAAAAGTGCATTGTACTAAAATCTATTAAAGCTGCATTTTTTTCCCCCCAGAGAAATTGCCTGGTTCTCAAAATGCTGTTGTAAATATCACTTTACATAAGAACATTAATGATCAAATATTAGATTACCCTTTTGTGATATTTTCTCAGCTTTAATTTTTATTTAATTGAAACTATTAGTAGTGCTGTAACATTTAGAAGAATGGCTGTTGTAAGGTCAGGTGCTGTTTATCCAAAAGTACATATTTGTCCAGCAAGCTAATATTTTTAAGACATTGGAATATTAGCTGTATTATATGCATTTTCTCAGAGATTGTGCTGGAATGTGACCATAAGGTTTTAAAAAATATTGCAAAGAATGATGTTTTAAAAAATATTGCTATTGCAAAGAATGATTACAATTTTTTTTTTTAATAATTAAATTTGCACTGCCGTAAAAAAATTTTTGGATATAATTTTGCCAACTTTGCAGCTGGAAGACAAACCTTGAATAGCATTCATGTGAAGTTAGCGACTTTTCCTATAAATATTTTCTTCATTCTTTTTCTTTTCCTCATCAAATGTGCAGCTCTTATGTAGTTACTTTCTTCGCTTTTTCTGACTACAAGCTTTTTTTAATTTGATAAAAAATGTGCTGAGTCAATTTCATAATATTTAAAGCAGTCATTCTAAAAACTATCAGTCTTTGGAGTACAGTACTGTTAATACATTTTGTGCTAATTTTCTAGATGTAAGTATGTGTGTTATAAGAAAAGACATATAAAATGCAGTTTTGAATTATTTACTTTAATTTTCTACAGAGGGTAGACTTTATAACTGTCTTATGTGGTGGTTTTTTTGTTTTGTTTTGTTTTTTGTTTTTTGTTTTTTTTTATTGACAATTCATTTGGTATCCAGACATTTTCGTCATTGTGTAAGGTAGGTAACCATCCTTAGCTTCATAAAATCTGGCAGATCAGAAGAATTAATCAGTGGTCCAATTGTTTCTCTGGCTAGTTATATTAATCTTCTTGTTGAGCTCCTAGAGGCTGACTTCTTTTCTGCCATATTGAAAACACTGTGAAAAATATTTTTTTAAAATAAATACTTATGTACAAATATTATCATAGCTGGGAAAGGATTTATTAGATTATTTTGACTTTATCCTGACAGTAGAGGATTATTCTCACAAATTTATCATCTAGTATAACCCGTTAATCTTGTCATTTTTCTAATATTTTTTCTTTTTAATGTCAGATATTTCAAATCCTGTTTATTTTTCTGTTGCTTATAAGCAGTTTTCCTCAGTTTTATAAACAGTACATTAGGCAATATCAGGAGGTAAACTATTATTTATAAATGAGTGTAGTAAGATTCATGTAAATCTGAAAGACACTGTCAGCATTCTTTCCATTGTAATATTAATTAAACTCTGAATGTGTCATCTATCGTCCCTTTTTTTTTCATCTAATGCAGGAATACGGAGAATCTTCTTCCCATATGGCAATTTGAAAATTCATTGTTGATATAAGCAGTCTCCGAGATCCTTTTCTGAAGACGGTCTGAACGTTTTTTATTTTTATTTTACTAAAAACAGGGATAGTTCTCTTTTTCCAGCCTTCTCAATGAAAACTATTCAGTGACACTCCTGAAGTAAACATCATCTAGGTTTTTTCCCCTTCATAGTCTTTCTCCTCACAGCCGAACAGTGCCTGGATTTTACTGTGTGCTGATCCAGTAGTGTGTACCTGGCACCTTTTGTCAAAGAGGATCCCAAGATTAATCTTGGCGATGTCCTTAGACCTTATCTTTGGCTGTAAGGTTACATAAAGGCATCTGACTCGCCTTCACTGTACCACCTCCTCCATAAACTCTTCTCCATCATTTCTCACTTGAAGGCATTTCATGCCGTCTCATTTTCCTCTTCCTCTTGGATCAGAGAGGCTTCCTTTCAACATGTGTGCAGCAACATGTTGCCTGCATACGTATATAGATATATTTGTAATTTTATTCTGTGCAACTGCTGGCATTACAGTAGAAAAAGCCTGTTGCTTCCAAAAGTAACAGACTTGTGAAACAATATAAATCGCTTAAAACAGGTAGAATTTATCAGACATTAAAAAGTCCTTTCAAAATACTTTTTATTCAGTTTTGTTTCTTCAGTTATTCAGAAAAACTTGTAGATATGACTTTGCGAGAGCTCCATTAGCTGCAAGGTGTCTGATATTGGTCCCTCCTCCTTGTGGGATATTTTGCTGTGGGATTTCAGTGGAGAATCTATGATAAATGAAGCTTTTAGAAGGACTGTCTTACATATATTTTCCCTTGATTTAAATAATTCCTTTCATAAGAAGATTGGTCTCTTGAGTAGGAGTGTACGTACTTCCAGTACTAGATATTTTTGCTTCCTGCTGAAATGAGCTGTTGCATTTGCCTTTGAGCATGTACCAATAATTTGAGTAGAATTAGCTCCTACAGGCACATACTTTACATATCATAATAACTTTTCCTCTGCCGCTCAATTCATTTATGCAAAATGAGATGGAAGATTTTTTTTTCTTTTTCTTCTTTACTCTGCCTACTAGATTACTTATCCCACAATAAGTCTTTAAAGACTGGGAAAAACATGGAAACAACCTTTCATTTATCTTCTTTGTAATGCTCCTCTAAAACAATTACTTTCTCTTTTTAGTTGGAGTGCTTTGAATCTATGCAGCTAGTGAGATTTATGTGGAACTTTGATATTGTCATCAAATTCTTCTCTGAAGGCTGATTTTCATGATTATGAAATTTCTAGGTTGTATTCATTCTTGCAAAACCACTAAAACCTTGAACTACAAAATGGGCTTTTATGCTGAAGAGTACTTGTTATGTTGTGAGTAATTGTAGATGTGTGTTAATATTGCTTAAAATGAATGAGATTGGACAGAAACCACTTTTATTTTTCCAAGAGGCAGTTTTAGATTTATTTTTCTCTACAAGATAAAGTATTGATAAACAGTGATGATGACTAGAAATAATCTTCAAAACTGATCATCTGAAATATCATGGATGCAGGCAGGTTAATTATAGTTCTAAATGGGTAAGAAGAGACTAAGAGGAGATTGTATTTTAGGATTTGAGGAGCGGAGGAGATATCTAATGAAACTCAGAAGCTTTAGCTGACACACTAAACAAGAAATCACTCATCAATGGGTTCAAAATTCTTTCATCTGACCTGTAGACTCTGGTTGATTGGTAGAGGTTTATCTATCCACGTAAATATCTTCTTTGACTCACAAAGTGTGTCACAAAAACCAGGGCCTACTGAAAGATGTTTTATAGCTTTTTTGAAAGCTACTTTGATATATTTTTATTCTTTTTTTAACCTCAAACAGTCGACACTGCAGCAAGCAGTAGTTTGGGGGGAGGTTCCCTCCCCCCTCAGTTCACAGTACTTCTGATGGGATTAGAAGGAAAATAGAAATATGGAGGTACATTGTTAAAGACTTTATAGCTTAATTTTTTAGGCTTGAATAAATCAGTTTCAGGTATGCTTTTTCTTACACTTGATGCCCCAGCCCTTAGCACACTGGGTTGTGCCCTTGAGCCTTCTCATCTATGGAAGTCTGAATTTAACTTCATTTTCTGTGCTCAGCACCCTCTGTAGCTCAGCCAGCACTACCAAAGTAAATATATGCATGTTTCAGTTTCCAACAGAAGAGGCAGCAAAGAGGGCTTGTGA
This sequence comes from Falco naumanni, assembly GCF_017639655.2. NCBI lineage: Eukaryota > Metazoa > Chordata > Aves > Falconiformes > Falconidae > Falco > Falco naumanni. The sequence continues at coordinate 9,277,290 of NC_054068.1, forward strand.
TAAAATGGCCATTTGTGAACGTGTGTGATTAGTTGAGTGGATATGATAGTAGCTAAAACTGTCATGTAACAACTTGTTTAAAATGTGTTTAAATACCTGAGAAATCAAAAGTGGCAAATGTGATGGTGATTTTTTTACAATGTCAGACCTGGGGAACTTTGAACTTCTAAATCTTATTTTTATACCAGGCAAATTAATATAAGCCCTAGTAAAGGATAGAAGTAGTGGACACATGGGTAAGCATGATCCACCTTGGAAGAATCAACATTGATCTGTAAACAAAGTTTCTGCCTCATAAATTAATCAAGATATTCAAGATATTAAAAATCAAGGCCAGCTCTAAAAAATTCAGAAAACCTTGCAGAGACCAACCAACTACACAATAAAATTCAGCATAGATGACTGTAAAGTTCTGTATACAGAAAGCAATGAAGAAGTCCTAATTTTGTACATTTACTTCTGTTATATGTTATCCCTGTTAGCCTTCATTTGTCATTTTCTCCTTCATTTAGCATGTGAGTTTCCTTGCGTGAGAGGAGATGTGCTAGTCAGAGATGTATTGTCTAGGCAGGGTAAGAATACATTTCACTCTAAATAAATAATAAAAAAAAGAAATTAAATCTGGTTTTGTTCAGGGCAGGTGAACTCTAGAGGGCACTTCCACTTCTGATGTTTATGATTCCAGGACTATTTCCTTTAATTTCTACATATTTTACACAACAGATTTAGATCTGAAAAGGGACCATATTTTCCATAGAGAAAAGCAGCCAAAGCTTTAATGCAAAGTGTAGTAATACTTGTAGTTACTTTACTAACAAATACCAATCATTTTGAATGTTTTGAGGTTGGTTATTAATGAGCATATAAGCAAAACAGAAATTGTCAGGTAACAATTTGTTGGGTGTTATTTTGATGCAGAGTGTGGAATATGGGAGGATTACAGCTGGTTTTGCTGCTTTTTATTTATGATTTCAGTAACTTTTAAGCACTAATTGTCATTAATGTCATCATCTGGATATTTTTAAGAACATGGAGCAGTAAATTTCTTGATAGAAGTAACATATAGTTGTATAAGTTACTTTTTTCAGGGACAGATTTTGAGCCAGTTTGTCCGTAAAAACCTGTTGTACTTGTAACATGTTCCTTAATCATTACAGACATGGAAAACATTAGAATATGGGTCTATATTTTCTCCTTGTCTAGTAGTAGGAAATCAAGAACTGGTAGTGCCAAGATAGAGATGACAAAATAACAGCATGTGCCAGTTGAGTTCACTAGTACAATTTTTCACCAGTTTCTGTGCTGAGGTTTATGTTCAGCTAACAGGGTTAATGGATACAATCTCCATTAAAGCTAAATAGCATTCGTGCTCACTTCTAGTGACTTCTAGTTCATTGCTTTTACATTTCATGTAGTCCTGTAATTTTTGCTATTATTACTTTTTTGTTCTCTGTGTGTGTGTACATAAAGAGAAATATTTTGTTCTTTCTGGTGGGAGCTAACTCCTTTTACTACTAGGAAGACATTAAAGAAGAAATGAATACAATGATAATTTGCTGGGATGGCTTAAATGTATGGGCAGGATGAGATTTACAAGCAGAGCTAATATTCAGCTGATACAGCTAGAAAAACAACAGAGTAATTGTTCCAAATGTCTATTTAGCTATGAAATGCTCTGTTACCATTTCAGAAGACGTGTGCATTAAGTTCTAACTACTCCAGAGGATCTAAAATGTTGCATGTTTCAAGGTATTTGTTGCGACTGGGAAGTATTTATCTACTAGGAGCCAAACCACATGTAGTTTTGCTGAATTTATCTATTGGGTTTTTTTTTTGGCGGGTTTGTGTATGTGTGGTGTGTGTGTGGGGGGGGAGGGGATGTCTCTGGTTTGGTTTGGGTTTGGTTTTCTTTGACCAGCCTTAATAGCTTTCTGTTAGAATCAATGAAATTGATTCTACTTTATAAGAAGCAATGGCAAGAAGGTCAGATCCAGTTATGATGGACAGCATGTGTTCCGATTTTGTTTGACAGTTTATTATGTAATGTAGTTTTCTTAGCTGTTTTATTATGTATTAGTCTATTACGGAATGTATTATGAAAACGAACGTATTCATTTTCCTTTAAAAAAAGTCTGTGGCTGAGAAGCAAGGAAGAAGGTAACATTCTGTCTTCAGAGGAAGTTGATCTTTCATTTTTACCTTGTTGTCATGTTAAAAAGTCTTATTTTCTCATCAGCTGTAATAAGATTAAGGGAAATGAATTAATCTTGCATATACCTGTGCAAGGTACTGAGTCTGTTATGTGACTTCTTACAGCAAGGACACAGATGAATTATAGTGGGTGAGCTAGGGAGAGATCTCATTCTACATCAGCTGCTTGGCAGCAACTACCTGTTTTTCCCCTGCAGTAAGTGTTGAGTAATTTATGATAGTTTATCCCCTTGATAAAAGCAGGATGATTCACCTCCTGTATTTACCACTCCTCTCACGTACAAGGAACGTGTTTGCAAGTTTGTGACATATTGAGTTACCAGTGGAGCTGGAGAGAGCCCTCTGGCTAGTGCTGGTTCACCTCTTGACCCTTTAAATCAGTTCTGCTTCCAGGTACATTGATGTTTGCCCATTGATCTTCCCCTCAGGTTCCTCCTGCACTACAGACGACTTCTTTTGGAGTTCTTACAGGTAATTATTGATCATGTCTTTTTCTCAAAGGTGGTACATTTAAGATGCTATAGGCAAAAACAAAGTACACTTTATGTGTTCAAGACTTCTGAAATTCTATTAGTTTTTGGTTTACTGTTGATGCTTCATAACGCAGAACACAAAGCAGACTTGTCTCTTAACAGAACATTCCCAAATTAATTCTGTGTGATTGCAGTGAACTGAAGACATTTGCTGGTTTTGTTTTGATTACCACAGTTCTTTACCTGTGGGAATGTGCATATGGATCTATTCCTAAACCATAGATATCAATGCATGTAAAAGTAACTTCCCAAAGTTTGAAGTTGTATTGTAGAATTGAAGTGACTCTGCAGCATATAGTATCTTTTGAGTTGACTTTATGATTTTATCTCACTATTTTCTAAAGCATTTTAGTGGAATTTAACATTGACAACTTTAGTTGTAGTTTCTAAAATAGTGATTTCCCAAGGTTAATAGTTTCATCCCTGCAAATTTGCTCAATCCTTTGGTGGGAAACAGCAATGTACCTTGGATTGTTCTCCTTTTCATACACCTGTGTGCTTATCAGCTCCTGAGGAAAATCAAGCAGCATAAAAAGAAAATATAGAATTAAAATGTCAAGATTTGTGACAGGAATTATTTTGGTTAAGAATACTTTTTTAATTCAGACAATTGTAAAATATATGGTTCTGATTAAAAAAAAAATCTTATGAATTTTTAGTGGAAGAAAATACATAGACTGCAGAAATGCTGTCTTTTTTATTAATTTTTCTTTTACACTGACTGGATGCAAGGTCTGACCAATACCGTTTGTGTGGCTAAGGTTCTTACAAGAGAGACTAATGCAGATCGCTCACTCATTTTTTTCAATTTAGTGACAATTAGTTTAGGTCAGTACCTCTAACTCATCCATAGCTGCTAGAAGCATTTGTAAAATTTGCCTTTTCCAATGCAAATAGTATTTTCAGACTATCTGCACATACTTTTGACAAACTTTAGTTAATGATTCTAATACCGAGAATGGGAACAGCTTTGTGTGCCTTTCTGGCTAAGTAGCATAAATTCAGAGCAAGTTTTGTTCATAAATCTTTTAAGGTATCTTAGTTTTTGGAGTGTTCATTTGATAAAGTTACTGACCCTGAACTTGTTTGAGACTTGCTCTTCCAGCTGGATGCACATAAATCTATGGGGCCCAATGGGATTCTTCCCAGGGTACTGAAAGAGCTGGCTGATGTCATTGGGGACATCCCTCCATTATTTTTCAATGATCTTGGGAGTGTAGAGAAGTCCCAGTCATCTGGAAACTGGCAAATGTCCTGGTTTTCGGGAAGCTTAAGAAGGAAGACCTTGGTAATTGCAGGCCTGTCAGTCTCACTTCAGTGCCTGACAAAATTATGTTGAATCACACAATCATAGAACGGTTTGGGTTGGAAGGGACCTTAAAGACCATCTAGTTCCAGCCCCCCACCATGGGCAGGGACACCTGCCACCAGACCAGGCTGCTCCAAGCCCCGTCCAGCCTGGCCTTGAGCACTGCCAGGGATGGGGCATCCACAGCTGCTGTGGGCAGCCTGAGCCAGTGCCTCACCACCCTCACAGTAAAGGATTTCTTCCTAACGTGTAATCTAAATTTACTCTCTTCTAGTTTAAAACTATTACTCCTTGTTCTGGGAGCTAGTCAAGAAAACTTGAGAGACAATGCTGTCATTTCTCACAGCAGACATGGGGTCACGAGGAGAAACTCCTGCTTAACCAACTTAATTTCTTTTTCTGACAATGTCGCCCATATAGCTGACCAAAGGAAACCAATAGATGTGGTGGGTTTGGATTTTAGCAAAGCTTTTGATACCATCTCTCTCAGGTTCCTGGCTAAACCATCCAGCACACAGCTAGACAAGTCCATAACACTCTGGGTGAGCAATTGGTTGGCAGATCAGGTTTAAAGGGTTATAGTAAATGGGTTACATCAGTCTGGTGGCCAGTTACTAGTGGGCTTCCCCAGGACTCAGTTTTAGGTCCATGACTCTAGTGTTTTCATAAATGATCTGGATGTAGGAATCCAATGTGTGTTAAGTGAGTTTGCTGACAATACTGAGCTAGGAGAAGCTGTGGACTCCCTCAAGGCTACAGAGGCCTTGCAGAGCCATCTGGATAGGCAGAAGAGCTGGGCAATCACCAACCATAGGAAATTTAACAAGAGCAAGTGCTGGATTCTCCACAGAATATATTACCACAGGGTAATCCTGGTTATACATACAAACTGGGGACGAGAGGCTGGAGAGCAGCTGTGAGGGAAGCAGTCTGGGGGCTTGGGTTGATGGGAATTTGAACATGGGTCAACAGTGTTCCCTGGCAGTCAAGCAGACCCGCTAGCAGGTCAAGGGAGGTGATTGTCCCACTCTACACTGTACTGGGGCTGCCCCACATTGAGTACTGTGTGCAGTTTGGGGTGCCTCAGTGTAAGGAGGACATCAAATTGTCAGTGTGTCCAGAGGAGTGTGGCTTTGCCTCAGAGGCAGTGGGTTGATTGACATGGACGATGTGCAGCTGTAGCTCATTCCCACTAAGTGGTTAAATAGCCCTGAGGATTGTGGGACAGGGGGTCAGCTGGAGGAGGAGCAGCGTGGTCTGACCTCTGGAGGAAGGAGATACAGCACAGACAGTAGACTCTGACCAACGGTAAAGCCTTGTTGCAGTCTACTAGTTTGATTGTGCTGCAACAGAGGAGGGCAACTGAGATGGTGAAAAGCCTCGAGGGCAAGACATGAGAAGCGCTGAGGTTACTTGGTTTGTTCAGCCTGGAGAAGAGAAGGCTGAGGGGTGCTGTCATGGCAGTCTGCAACCTCAAGGAGAGCAGTGGAGGGGGAGGTGCTGATCTCCTTGCTCTAGGAAATGGAATGAAGCTGCATCAGGGGAAGTTCAGATGGGATATTAGGAAAATGTTCTTCAGTGAGGGGGTGATGGGGGACTGGAGTTGTCCTCTCAGGGAAGTGGCCATGGCACCAAGTCTGTCAGAGTTCAAGGAGCGTCTGGATGGTGCTCTTAGTCAGATGACTGTTTTAGGTAGTCCTGCAAGCAGCAGGGATTTGGACTTGATGATCCTTACGGGTCCCTTCCAACTTGAGAAATTCTATAATTCTGTGATTCCATGACTGGTTTTAGGAAAGTTATAGCATATTTTGAGTAAGTTTAATTAGAATGCCTTTTTTTATGGGGCACGGCAGTGAAAGAAAACTTCATTTTACAGCGTATCTTTATAATACAGGGCAGTCACATCTGTGTTTATAAAGTAGCTTTTTTTTCAAAAGTCAGAGCTTTCTAAAACATAAATATGTTATTTTTTAAAAAATGTTACCTAGTTTGTTTGTTTTGTTTTGGTTTTTTCTGACAGACTACAATAAAGTTCAAAAATTAGATTATATCCTCTTCTATTTAATGCTACAGAGAATTTTAACCTACTGGTTTCAGCCCATTTAATATATACAACTGAATATATTATAGAAAAAATTAGTTTAACTAAACATTGTCATTTATCTAAAATACAACAGACAAAAATCTTGCAGAGAGAAAATTAGAGCAAAAGCAAAATTGTAAAGGATATTTTTTGGTATCTGGAAATGCAGAGGACAGTGTTATAATGAAACATGCAAGTTCTTCATGCAAGGCTGCCTACATGATATTGATCAAAACTAACTTGGAATTTATTAGCTTGAACATCCTATTAAATAAAATTATTAATAGCTAAAAATTCTGTTATATTCTTCAAGCAGCCTAATTATGAAAAAAATATTTCTTAAAAATTTTAATTAAGATTAAGGCAAGTTTGTAATAACATAATAGTGAAAGAATACACTGTGATATTGTTAATGAAAACATTTGCATGAGTATTAAGACTATCTGAGTATTGAGAAAATTTGTTTACCTGATTAAAAAGCCAAGAAATGTACATGTGTTAATCTATTTCCTGCCCCTTGTGAACGTGTATCTTTAATTTCCTCCTCTTTCTTCTCTGCCTATCATTTTTTAATAAGCACTGGTCGTTGTGTCTTAGCAGCATTCAATATTGCCTGTGTGCATGAGGCATAAAGTTGAATGTGCTTGAATTTGGCATGTGAGATGGGTTCCAAGGAAATTTAAGAAATCTAAGTCAGGATTGCCATGGTCCCATCCTCTGGATGGTCTTGTGTTTCTTTTCTTTCCATTGAAACAGCCTGAATGCTGACACTAATCATGCCAGTTCAAGGCATTAGTGTAAAACTGATCACTAATTTTGCTGGACTAGTTCTGAAAGAGATCAGCTTCTCGAGTCAGCTCAGGGGCACTGAGTCCCTTGGCCCCGCTAAATTGACTATAAGCTTGAGTGTAGGCAGTTCCAGCACCATGGGGCACCCTGACGGCTTACTAGAGAAATCTTGTGTGCTCATGGTCTTGCACATGGTTCTGTGATGAGGAATGGTCTGTAAATCACACAAATATTTCTTAGTTTGCTGAATGACAGATGAACTTTAGATTGGTTAGGTTTATCTAATATTTCTGAGTATGATGTACCATGAAGACAAATAAGTGGAGAATGTCTACCATGAGAATGCTGCCTGGATTTCTGCAATATTCCTCTGGTTTTCATCCCTCTATTGTATTTCTCTTTTCTCCTTTTTTCTGAAGAAGTATTTTTTTTCTCCATCCTTATTAAAAACCAGAATATTGAAGTGCAGTTCAGAAATGTGTTGATAGAGCTATATAATTAATTTTCAGTTTTCTCTATAATGCAGCATTACATTTTCATTTTGCCTTTCCTTTATCCAAAATATTTTACAAAACATACAGTATGCATATGCTTTCTAGCATTTGTTTAAATTATCAAAAATACTCTGGAATTCTTCCAGAAAGAGCATTATAATCCTTACAACTGTTTTGCAATCATAGAGTTTATTTATACTGAGTTGATCAAATACATCTACCACTGTAACAAGTAATCACCTTAAGATTAATACTACACAGTAAATATGTAATCAAGTATTAATCTTCTAAACAGAATGTGTGTATATGTCTATTATTTATATCAATCTGTGTATATTTTACTTATATACATGTAAAATGTAGGCATATATTAATTTACAATTTTACTTCAGCTTCATATCTGATCAGTGATGACATACGACATAACCGGGAGGGCTAAGGTGGGGAAATAATTCAGGAGGGGTTTCTATGGCAAGATGGCAGTGGTATGACGGGTTTCTTGTCTGTGCACTCTGGTGGGGGAGTGTGAGTCTGCAACTGGGCCAAAGCCATTGGGTTGTACTGTCCTCAGCAACTCCCAGTTTGGTTTTGCCCACATTGTATGAATATTCCAATTACTTGACTGTCCCTGTACCAACCCAATTTTTCTGCAATGTAGCTGCAAGCACTGGAAGCTACACACCTTGTGAACTTTAACTGATTCAGTTGACTGCCTGTGGGAGACAATATTCACAGCAGGAGTGGTTCAATATACCCGGCCTATAGCTAGATGGAATAGACTATTTATGCCCCCCTCAAAGATGGACTGCTTTACTCTGGGCTGTGTATGCCTAAACTCCCCTCGTATTTTATATGTGGAAATCGGAACAAATTTTATATTGAACAAATCACACCTACACTTTTCCATTTTTCCCCCCTTCTATGCAGAAGCTTTTGTTTTCCCAAGTTTTTTCTAGGTATTTTTAGTCAGCATTACGGCAGAGTGATTGTTCAGTAAATAACAGTGTTTGTCAGTTTATGCTGGCATTCTTTTATGTGCATACACACATAAAGATCCCTTGCTAGAATATCTCACATTTTCTAAAAGGCATGGTCCAGCAAGGTTGATTGATCAACCCTGGCAAATCTATCTCTGTGAGAGTCTAAAATTTTAATACAGTAGTTCATAATATTCTCAGAATGAAGGTAAGAAATAGAAAACAGTGCTTATGGCACAAATCTTCAGCAGGCTTTTCATCTTTTTAAACAACTTTTTTCATACTCTGTGACTGCATTCTGTTCAGTTTCCAAGCATTTGTACCCCTACTGAAATAAGTATTCAACCATTTTAAACAGTGCAAAGTTCCATCAACCAAAAATGTCTGACTGGAATGTCTGATTATCTTCTTTCTTAGCCTCAGCTTCTCATAAATCTATACAACACAGAATATTTTTAATCCATCCTGAATACAGCTAACCATTCTTCATCTAACGTAGAATCTTGTAGCATTTCTTTCAATTCATCTTTTAATGTTCCCTTTGTGACAATAGATATTGGTAATAACTATGAAACTATATGCAGAATGTAAGAAATAATGTATATTGTCTTCACATCTGTAATGCCCTGCTTCTGTTCTTATTTCCAAGAGTTATGCTGTAGCTGTCATGGGAAAAACTGGGATTTGTACCTATTCTGTATTACTTTAAATATACTGCTGCTTTGCAGTCATGAAGGTTAAGACTTCAGCCTTCCTTCACCTTCTGGATTATTTTTTTTTTTATTTGCTGTTGGGCTGAGATCTAGTATGCCAAGTTTCAGCCCAACAGCAAAATTTTATGTCTGAATTAAAAATACACGGATAAATCCAACTGGAATTGTCTCACATAATATAATATGCAAAAAAGGATCTTTGTCATAGATAGATACAGTCGTCTTAAGGTGAACTTAAAGTCAGCCAGCTTTTACTTCTCATTCTTGTGCTGCTATACACTCTTCCCTGAAGGAGCAGGAGTGATGCCTTAAGGTCAGACAGGTGTGGCAGAGATCTGTTCTTTTTATATTTCCTTTTATCTTTTTGGTTGTCTTCTATTAAAGGTTTGAGCTCTATTTCTTAGATTTTGGAGGCTTATAATGGGAGTTGTTTGCTATTTTTTAGTTTAGGGAAGGTCTGGTAGTAATTCTGGTATTTATGCGGAATGTGAGGGGGATATACGCTGATTGTGCATAAATATTTTCAGTCTCTGGCTCATTCAGGAAGAACATTTAATGTGTGTTGCTGTGTTTAATTGTTACCCTCAATTCATTGTGTAACCTTATGGATACCCAAGAGAAGTCATTACACCATGACATGACACCATACATGACAGAAGTCATTACACCTGCACAATTTTGAACAATTGAGACACTGTGGAGTGCTCTTTTAGTTTTATTTATTTTTTTCTCGCCCCCGCCCCCACTTTAGAATTTGCAGACAGATGGTGCCACCATTGCATTAACAGCAGAGATATTAGTGGTCTAAGCACTGTAGAAAGGAGTGTCCAGTCTTCTAGGTTATGCTTGACATATGGTCCCAAAATGGTAATTGGAAAAATGGTAAATAGTACTCAAATTCCAGGTTTATTTAACCACAGAAATATAAGAAATTCTTGTTCATAGTAAGGTGGTAAGACCCTAGTAAACCAGGGCTTTCAGAATAGCTCGTAGCTAACCATACACAGTGCTTCTGAGCCCATACTGAAAAACTGCCTGTTAGCTCTTGTCCTAACAAGGGGCAGGTCTTACGGCTAGTGGCATCCTTTCCCAACAGAAATTTTGAGCTTACTTGTGAGTTACGAGTTTTGCACACTGTACGGAGACAGCGTACATGCCACCCCCGAGCCTGGCACCATCACACACCAGATGAGGAGGTACAAAGGGGAAAGTGAAGCACGCTACACCTGTGCGTCGGCCTGCAGCAGAAGAGGAGATCTTCTGCCACTAGTTGTAACCACTGGAGGAAGAGACTTCAGATAGCTGACCAACTTGCACTACCTTTCAGCAGAAGTTGTGCAATTAGACATGGAATTATCTCATTTAGGAATCTTAGTGCCTTGAAAAGGTTTAGCTTGGTATCAGATTGTTTCTTGCTGTGTCAGCACTGGTCAGTCCGTTCACAACATAGCAGTTTGGTAATTTCTGAAGAACTCCAGTGCCGCTCTCGTTGAACTAGAGGGCAAAACTCATATGGATGATAGCAGGAGTAGGTGGAAAACCACAGTCTCTGTCTAAAATGAACTTGTGTTGGCCTTGGAAACTACGGTCTAACTGATTTCTGTGGCTTAAAAACACCTAAAGAAAAATATTTTGCTAATGAATTCACATGGTGCAGTACTTCTAAAAACTTTCTGTTAATTGAAGTCCATTATCTGATCAAAAACCATGTAGTTTTAGGGTCAAAGTATTCCAATTAGCCCATGCAAAGTGAGACTGGGGGAATAATGTGTTTTCATAACTTTGCACTGTATTTGCTAATTCTAAAATGCTAGAGGACTTGATGGTTCATGCGATTGGCAAGAAAAAAAAAAAGATTATTTCTTTCTGATAGTGCTTAAGATGCAGCTCAAAAAATCCCCATTTCTTACTGGTCCAAAAGCTTTTACTGCCATCTGATTATGGTTGATAGATTATCAGCACAGTAAGGCAATGCTTTCAGTCGTATTCCTTCTAAGTCAATGTTTATATTACAAAATGTATGGCTGGAGGCACCTGGCAGTATTTCTGGTTGTTCACTTAGGGAGATGGGGAACTAAACTGGCAAAGGAATCAAGATGAGCTCTGTCTCCCCTCTCATAGTGTGAAGGATTTGACAAAGCTGGCACTGCTCTTTTCCATGTTACAGTGTTCTATGCATTAAAATTGCAGTTCTGTAGCTCTTTCCATCTAATGAATTCAAGATACTTTGGAGATGTGAACAAAATGTGCCTTGCAGTCTGCCTTGGAGGAAGAATGGATAGTGTTTATCTCAAATTTCAAAAGATAAGGGAAAAAGCATCACAGTGGTTCAGATTTTAAAGCTGCTGCATGCCTAACTTTCATTTAATTAATTAAAGTTTGGCAGCTGAATATCACTGACTTGATCATTGCAAAGAAAAGGTTTCTAGTAGATATGTGAGGTTTTCTTGGGCTTTCTTTGTAAGAATCATTTCCATATTAGCTCAACAGCCATGAAGCTGTTACTATTTGTAAAAAAATAGGAATAATGTAAAATAGCTTTGAACATAGGAAAACATTTCAGTTTACAAATAGTGGAAATGGAGAAAATAAGGAAAAATATAACTCAGGGATAAGAATACTGCATTCCACTTATTGCAAGCTTGCAATTAATAAGCCAAGATATTGGAGTATAATGGACAGTACTTGGCATGTTGTATTGTGAATAAATTAGTGTATAAAAATAAATAAGAAAATAAGGAGAGTTTTTCCATCCCTATCAAATCATACTTTGATAGAATGTAAAAATTGTTGCTATTTACATAAACATACCACAGAAGCCTAGGCTTGCATTAAGAGTCTTAATTACTCAGAGTAATCTCTTTTGATAATTAATTCTAAAGTTATCTTCCAGGAAATTTTGCCAAAGACATTGTATGTTTTATGAAGGTCAATTGGCCCTATTAGCATTCAGAACACAATACACCTTTAATATCTGTAGGTCTGAGCACACTCATCAAGTGTGAGTGCACCTTACATGTTGATTTGTCAGATCATGACAGCTACTTTTTTTGTTGCTCTGCTTCACCAGATGGATATTATATGTTCAAGACTCCATACGTAGCTCTGAAGAATGTAGACTTCTTTAATCCAAAAAGTGCGAGACAGACTGAAGGAAACTAAAGAAAGCGTGAAAAGGTGAATAATACTGTTCAGCTATCTCATCTTCAAAATACTGGGGAAATTATTTTTCTTAACCATCTCTTCTGCACCTTGATGAAGTAAAGAGCATCTTGGGTCCTTGAAGATATTCACTGCTGTTAGAAAAGAGCTTTAAGCTTATGACTAGGACTTTTTTTCTTTTAATTAATTATTTTTTATCTTCTGCTTCGTCACATAACCTGTTCTTTGTTGAAAACTCTTGGATTGCTTGCCATATATTTTTGTGAACTGTCCCTTTTGCAGATACTTGCGATGTTGATTAATGGATGGAACTTAATACATTAAGTTCAAACTGTGCTGGAAACAGAAGTGAAAAGGACAGTTTTACACAATTTAACCTCAGATTGATTATTGGTTATAAATGTTCTTCAGTATTTGCTTTAGCATTTTATATTAATGAGAAGTTGGTTATTCTTTCTCTTACTCAAGGATAAATATTCATGTTCACAGTTTTGCTAAATGTAACGTAGCTTTTAACTGCCCTAAGACAATGTTTTCGTAGTCATTCCATTAGCTATGTAAATCTTTCATATTTAAAACTAATAATACTTATTTACATTACAAATGAGTCACTAATTTCCTAATGCTTGATAACAAAAGTTGCACAATATGATAATCATGTTCATCTTATATTAGCAAATATAGAATACCATTAGGAAAATCCAAAGTATGCCTATTAAATTCCTTTGTTGTATTTTCTGTACTGAAAAGGAGTTACTCCACTAAAAAATTATTTTTGTGTCATTGTAAAAAAGTTCTGGGACTTGTCATTTGACTTTAATTATTTCAAGTAGTTGTATATAGCATAAGGGCCAAGTTTGAGAACTCTGTTCTGTATACAAACCCTAAATTGAAATCTTTATTATGTGTACATTGTCAGCAGTGAATGTTTTATAAACTAAGTGTGGTCTACAGTCATGAAAATTCAAACAAACAGTTTCTGTTACGCAGGTGTTGACTCACAGGCAGCTCAGTCCTTTTGGTTCCGCACAGGTGTCACAAATTTTCTGACATCCGAGACCTGGAACATTCCTGTAGACGATACATAAATGAGATGGGGCCTTGAGTTCTCTCACTGACTGCTTCATGAATTCTGCTCCATTCCTTGGAGTGAAAGCAGTAAAAAATATTGTAGTCACTAAGGTCATTGGATTTGATTCTGAATGCCCTCAGAGAGCAGTTTTATTTAAAATAAATAATTAACTCAGTGTTCAGAAGAGTATGGTATGTTGCAGCCTCAACAATAACTTTCCATGAGGTGTTCTGGTCAACCAGACTTCCGTAAGTCTACTAAGAAAAATTAACATTACTGATTTTAGGGCTTGGACAAGATGCAAAATTGACAAATCCAGAAAACACACTGGTTTATGAACCTTTATTGGTATAAATATGCAGTAACACAATAAAGTTAATGTTATTTAAATCAGAATTTATACCTAAAAGTAATAAGTTGCAGAGCATGAAATGACTTGGTGTAATATTCATACTCTTTTTTGTAGCCATCATCCTGGCTTTTTAGGAGAAGATCCAGTAACTGAGCTGTGCCAGACTGAGCTTCGTGAGTTCTGTTGATGTTGGTTGATGTTTCCCACAATCCTGTGATGCCTAAGAGGCTTGTACAGTGTCCCAGAGCACACCTGCATCCCAGGTAACTGTCTTGTTGCTCCTTGACACTTTTTGTGATTTCCATGTCCTTCCACTTTTTATCAGGGTAAAATTTACTTTTCGTTACTCTGCGTTTTCTGAGCAAGAGAAACCCCAGGTTCAATCTTTGCCTGATTCAGCTCAGCATAATTTGGAAACAGGATTTATCTCCAACCCTCCAATGCCAAAGACTTTATTGTCTATTTGCACAGCTCCTTTACTTTCTGCTTCTGTTTCCTTATTACACCACAGTTAGTCAAATCTTAAGTTTCTGAAAACTTATTCTAAAACATGAATCCTTACTCTCTCCTTTTTCTTTTCTTTTTTCCAAAACAATAGGAAACTCAATTTCAATTAAAAGAAATAAAAAATGAATACTTGGCAAGGGTTCTGGGACTTTTGTAAATAAGTTGCATGTATGAAACATTTTAACAATTTGACGTGTACTCATATTGTCCACATATATTTTTAATGACAAGTTGTGTCAAGCTGCATCTGCTTTAATCTCATGTATTTTGGCAGTTCCTTAACTGGAAGACTCTTACAACACCAGGTTGCCACAGAAGCATTTCCTTTCATTTTCTTCCTCAACTGACAAAAACACAAGGGTCTTTACATTTTTAATGAAAAACGGAGTTTCTGTATTCAGAAAAAAAGAAAAAAAAAAAACAACTTTCCAAAAAATGAGACAGTGCAGTACACATTTGTACACTCCTTCTGTCATAACTAAAGAAAGATTGTACAGACAAGACATGACTGTAGCCCCTTGAAGGTTTGCTAGCCATCAAAAAGTTTTGAAAACCTTGTCACAATAAACTTGCATGTACTTGGCTTTAATGGTTGTTCCTCCATGAGAGGAATATCCTCTTACATGAAAGGGGTTATTCCAAAAAGCAAATGAAAAACATATGCTCTGAGAAAGAGGTAAGTATCAGCTATGAAACTTGCTTTGTTTGTTGCCTCCTGTCAAGGGAGTGAACATTGACTGTACAACACATTTTGATTCTTAAAAAAAAAAAAAAAAAAAAAGTGTACAGAAGGAAGGCTGGATAATTTTTTAAAGCTAGGAAACACTGTCTTAAATGCTTCTTTCCAACTACAGCTCCCATGCTTCTCTATATTAATAAGGGAACACAAATTTAAGCCCATGTTTGTTAAAGATATTTCAAGTTTGTTTTCTTTTTGAAAAGCCTAACAGCTTGCATGGAAAATACTTCAAATATAGTCTATAACTGAACACAAACTAATTTAATTTAACATTTATTAAGTGAGAATGCAATGTAAAATGTTTTGTGATTTAATGAAAACTATTCTATCTTCTGAAAATAAACCCCATCAAAGAGCTTCTGTTTCAATATTTATTTATGATGACAGGTTTTTCATTATTTTCCCTTGGAAATTTCTTTGCTATATATTTGTTTCATAATAAAGGAGTAATTTGAATTTAGATTTGCAGGATGATTCAAAGAAGTAGACATCTACATTTCTTTAACCTTTTTTAATGAAACTGTGAGAAAGCTAGCTAAATCATTTTACTCTTTCAACTCTGCCACTGTGTGTCTGCACGGTTAAAATATTTACTAGAAACATCTCCTGCTCTCCTTTCCAAAACATTTTTAGCATTTTGAAAAAAAAAACCAACCCTACAACCTAGTATAGAATCATGTATGTGACAGTCATAATGTCTAGTCATGCAGATAAGCTTGCAGTTTCTCCCAAAATGATTTTTGTGAATGCACTGATGAACAGTTATATTTCTGCAGCAAGTTACTTTGCTCACTGTTAAGCCATTCTTGACCTCAAACTTATACTCTAATTGAATGCACCAAGCTTGAGTGATTTTTGAACCTGCTCCAGTCCCTACTGAATTTGTCAAGAGTCTGTCCCAGCTGTGGACTCAATAATGACTTTTTCTTTAATTAGTCCCACATTGTAGAGGATACATCTTATCACACTCCACCTTGGCAGCTGGTACCCAGCCTCTTTCTGGGACCATCTTAGCTTCTGGTTATACCATCGGGGAAAAAAATCCTATAGCTGCTTCCACAACTGTCTGGTTGCCTTGTAAATACTTTGTTTTGTAGTAACATCCAGCTTCACTGCTTTGACATTTCAGATGCTTGGTATCTGGAACAGCAGCAATTAGGTAGCAATTATGGCTACTGACATAAGCATCAGGTAGATGCTGGAACAATTAATTGACTATTATCTCCAAGCCGTTACTCAGAGTGACTCCACTTCCATTTGTAGAAACAGAGTACCTTGTCTCCCAGTACATCCAGAAGCTGCCACATCCAAACCTCATTTTTCATTGGAACACAAGTACTATTCAGATGCACATTTCTTTGATGTCAAAGACTGCAAAAAGGCTGTGCCTGACAGGCTTTCTGTACCAGTTCAGAATCCCTACCTACTTACTCATGCATCTCAAGGGGAATCGACTACTTCCCCAGAGACATACACAATATCATATCCTTGCATCCAAGCTCCAGTTTTTACAACTTATTTTTTGCTCCTGGAAACTGGAAAAAAATCAAAATCAACAGATTACCGCTTTGCTCAATAAAGGCCGGAATGCATCTGAATGCCAGTAGCTGATCGTTCTGTTTTGCTGGGACTTTGTTGTGATTATACCCTGTCCTGTCTTCACAATGCCAGCAGGCTGCTTTCCTGTGGCTGCAGGCAGATCTGATCCTGTCCTGGTGCCTCTTCTACCCACCTCCACTTGCCACTCACTGGGCAAAATATGTGCAGAGTGCACGTTGTGTGTCTGTTCCATTGGTGTCACTCCGAAATCTCTAAATGTTGTGTCCCTGAAGGATGCCCGTGGGGCTCTGGCCGTTCACCCACCAATGTGTGGCATTAAGGCTGCTCATTCTTTCAGTTATTTTTTTACTCCAGAAACTGATTCCAAAGAAGGTAAGAACTGCTTGAATGAGATATGTACTGTTAATGTGAGTACACTACCGTGTCCTCTTGGTTATACAAAGGGGATTGGGCTAAGGGTACAGAGCTTATATATATTCTACATGGAGTCTAAAGTCTTTTGTGGTCTCCACTAACCTGACAGCCCATTCCAGTGATGATCTTCCTCATAATTTGTGGGCTGCAAGGGCAGAGGGAGCAGAGAAGAGCTATTGAAGGAGCCATGATCTGTTTAAACTGCAGAAGCCCTTCCTGAGGCCTTTGGTTACCTGTTTTTTGACTATATTTATTTTCAAGAAAAATAATATCGGAGAGGTCTAATCATATTTTAACATGTTATTTATTAGTCCAAAGACTACGATATAGAAGAAGCAATGGCATTATTTTCTATCTAATACACAGCTGCTTGTGTTGCTATAACCAGTATGAGGTCAAAACCCAAACAAGCCAGTCTCTTCCCTTCACCCGAGCTGCATTGAGCATGCCAGGGAAAACCCTCCATTTCTAGACACAGCTTTCAGCTTCTGCATCTTTTCCTAATCACTCTTTCCTTATAATCCTTAACTTGATGTGATATTTCTGTATGTATGATAAATGTACTTTGCCTTGCTTCTCATCTTGCTGTTGATGTTCAGTGCTTCCTTGTCAGTTGTGATAATCTGTATTAATCTGCCTTGACAACTAACTGTACCAGTCAATGAAATTTGCCATCTGCCCATCTGGGAATGTCCATGTCAGCTCATGGTTCACCTTCAGCTGAGTGTGGTTATTATTATAAATTATACTTCGTAGTCTTAATTTCATTGTTTCATCTCCTATCAATCTCAGCTTCACTTCTATATCACCTTTCTCCACACAGTGACAATATTCCTTGCCTCCATTAAATTAGTTTCTGCTCAGATACTCAATTCATTGTTTTGTAAATAACTGAAACTAAACTAGCTCTTTTTTTTTTTAATCTTCTGAAAACTTATTACAAAGTTTATCTTGCATTTTTGCAAACCAGAAGAGACTGAAGAAAGGATAATTGTAGGTGTGCCATAATATATAAATCTATCTTGTAGTTCTTACCCTTTTTGTTAGTAGATGGGAAACTACAGTAGAGAGAAAAGCAACATGGCACTAATTGCATCAGAATATCATTAGTAATTTTACAGCAAAACAAGTAAATATACCTATCAAAACATCTGTTTCTTTAGCACTGTAGTTTATTTTAACACTTTTCTTAGGAATTGCATGAGGAATTGCATATATGTTAGGACACAAGGCAGCAGCCTTGTACATAGGTACAGCAGTACATATACAAGTTTAATCTAGCATTGTAGTGTACGTCTACTCTTTTTTAAAATGTAGCCCTGACAGTTTGTTGAGCTCTGTGCAGGACTCTGATCATGACAACTGACCATTTCCCCAGAAGCTTTTAGATTCAGGTTCTAGTGAAGACACTGTCAATTCAGTATGTTAGTTACATAAATAAAAATCAATACTGTAGACAAGCTATGTTTTCCTTTCTTTTTGATGTCTTCAAATACCAGGTTTGAAAAAAATAAGAATTGTGAGGGCTTTCTTCCTCTCCCATTCCTTTTCGGAAAAAAACCCAACCAATGTTTAAATTTTCCAGCTGATGCTTTATACTGGAATATTTTATGTTAGGTTGCCTCAACCATGTCAAATGGTATAAAGTTACATGATACAATTATGTGACTTGCGTTGAGTTATCTCAATATGACATGCCAGGCAGGCAACCTGCTCTAGAAGGCACAGTTTCCTGGAAACTGCAGATAATTTTCTGAGGGTGGAAAGCAGTTAGTAGTGGCTGCCCTAGGTAACGACATTAGGTCTGACATTCTTCAGTATATTTAGTATTGATTTGGTGGATGGACTGGTGAACATTGCTGATAACAGAAAATTATTTAGACTAAAGAAAACCTCACAGAATAGCAAGATGTTCCCAAGGATCAAGTCAAACTGGGTGACTGAATAACGTGGTGATAACAGTGATAATATGTTGATAAAATGAAATGTATAACCTCAGTACTTTAATGTAGAAGGTAAACAATCTCTTCCAACATGGCTTAACTTTTTAATGCATCAGTAAGTTCAAAATTGAAAAATACTGCTGAGATCTTATTGAAAGTGTATCTAAATTTTCCTATGGATCACACCTCTGTTTCCACTGAAATTGTTGTTAATGACGGCTCAAAATTAACAATAATTGGAAATATTGTAAATCAAAAATCTTAGCGCATGCTGTGCATCATCTAGGAGGGTCATTACTGTGGGGTTTTTTTCCAGCTCCAGTTGATATGATTTTGCTATACAGTTCCATGTCACTTGCTTCCATGTCATCAATATTATCCTCAGAAAGGCTTTATACACTGCTGCCATATCGTCACTATTCTAGAAAACAGAAGTAATGAGCTCAGACAAGGGGAACATTAGCCAAAATGAATAAAGATTTGTAACCTACAGTCTGTTAACCATGTTGTCACCCTCAACATCCTTCCGAATGCAGAATGAATTCTTCTTTGAGAAATGCTGTCCTCCAAACGTGTTTCTCTATATCATCCTGATGAAAAAAGGTATCTTCTCCCCATATTTGTTTGTTTGGTGTGTCCAGTGTGGGTGGGGTTTTGTTTGCTTGGGTTTTTCTGTCATAAAGTGCTGACCACAAAATATTTTCTTTCTATTTACTCTCAGTAGGAAAATCAAACAGATGAATAAGGGATGGGTTGTAGCACAGCTGCAGTAGCCTCTTTTAAAAATCCTGAACAATAGCAAATGTTTACACCCACACTTACATGTCATCTTTTAATAGTTCATTTTTAGTCTTCCTCCTGGCCCTAGTTTGCTGCTGAACATCTATTTCAGAAGATCGTTTCTTTTATTTAATTCTTGTTCCAGCTACCAGCACTCATGCAGCTCCAGCTGCTTCAGTTTCTCTGTTAGTTTCCAAGAGTCATGGAGAAAGACATTTCCCTCACAGCACTGAAAGGGAAGCTTAGACCCTCTGCTTCCTTCCATGCTTCTCAAACAATGGTGGGAAAAAGTACATAAGGAGCAGCAGAATGATGCAGACTAGGTCCTCCTTTTTTCAAAGATGAAATTAAATTGGTTCTGCTATGTAGGGTGTATGTATGGAGACAAAGGTTTTCAACACAAATAACAAAATTACTTGTTACGTTAGGATTTCTCTGGTCTGTTAAAACAGAACTTTGAAAATATGTTTTCCCTGTGGTTAGTAAAAGTGGTTAATCCAGAAGGATTTATATTGAAGTGACTTCAAACCAGGCTGCCAGCAATCTTGTACAAACTTCAAAAGACTTCTGCCCAAAATAGTCTTCCAGATTTTGTATGTAGTCACTTACGTACCTGCGAGTTACTGTCAGGGCTTTGCAAATCAAGTGCATAAATACGGCTTGTTCTGTGTTTAGTTCTACCAACATTTTTGTGTTGATCTTTAACACAAGTAATTTGCTACACAAGAATGAAGATTTATTGTACTTTATTGTCTCTTTGATTTAGAAATCAGAAATCAATCAGAAGTGGTACTATCCATATACTGTTAACAATGAAGAGGACATCACTGATGAGAACGTATCAAGTAAGTTCAAAATACTATTTACCATAACCATATTAAGTTTGCCGTTGGGACAGAAATGAGACAAAATGGAATAAAAGTATGGCTGAATTTCACCTGGTCTTTTATTAGTAGAAGGTGGGAAAAATCAATGTAAAGAAGACATAGAAAGGAAATGGAAAGTGTTGAAAGACAAATTAAGGTATTTCACCTAGCAGTGAATATACTATACAAAAAAAAAAAAAAAAAAAAAATATCCAATGTAGACAAAAAATAAAGGGTCAGAAAGAGACATCTATAAGTTGTGAAATATCTGCACCAAAGGAGAAGTCGAAAGATTAAAGAATAAAGTCAGGTAAGTGTAAAAACACCTGATAAAAAATACAACGGTGGAGAATAAAAAAAAAAAGTGCTGGAGGTTAGGATAAATAAAATACGTTTGAAGTGCCTGAATGAAAAAGATTATGTTGAAGGGGACTGTAAGGCACTGTAAAAATAGTTCAGAAGTGGCTTTCATAAGAAACCTGCAGTAAAAAAATACATGGAACCAATATATACTGATAGATTGAAAATGAAGCCTGTGTTTATAACTCAACATGTGCAAATAGGAAAATCCGTATTTCACTTTATAAGTGTCTAAGTTCCTCCAGCTGCTAAGGTAGCTGGTATGGCATCTTTTGAAATAAACTTTTACAATTATTTAATTGACCCATTCAGCAGAATGACACCTCCAAGAAGAAGGAATTGGAACAGAGCAGGAATGATTGAGGTGATGGACTCAGGAAGTAATTTTGTTTGCCTTATCATTTGCAATGAGTGATTAGAATCAGATGTAAGGAGAAATAATTGCTGAATCAACTAAGATGTAATCGGGTCCTTATTTGTGGTACAATTTGTAGTGGTTAAAGGGGTTACCACCTTTCAGCTGAATGTGTTTTAAAGTTCCAACAGCTTTGTTTTGCTCTGAAATGGATTAGAGTTGCTCATACGTGCCAGAACCAAGAGACTAGCTTTGTATCTTTACCTGCTCCAGCTTTTTTGTAAGCACATCTTTCTATTATGAAGCAGTAGACATTACAATACAAGAGGATAGATATATCAAAAATAGGATAGTCACAAATGCAGCTTCATACAGAAAATATTTTAAGTGTGTTCCCTTTTTTTCTCACCATTTTGAAATTCCATCCTTTTAGTAACATGTTGAAAAGTATTTGGAAAATTAATCAGCCAAGCGCTATTGTTCATATTTCTTTTTATTGGTTTTAATAGTCCAGGATAAATATAGCAGCAAATCATACTTTATAAAGTAGCCAGGATAGGATTATATTTTTTTTCCCCAAAGGGGAATGAACGTAATAAAAAGGTGCAATTCACTCAGTAAGACTAGATGTATGATAAAAGAGAGAGAGAACAGAAATTTCAGTAGAAAATATGTATGGGGAAAGAAAGAAAGATTTTTCAACCCTCAGGTTCCACAGGTTCAGGCAAATTGCTTGAATTTCTGTACACAAGTTTCTTTGAGATTGTTAGCAAACTGAAATACAAATATGTAGGCTGATCTGCTGGTAATGCTCAGCGCTATTGCATTTCAGCATCTTATTTCAAGGAATTCACAGGAACTGGGAGTCCACATATCATGCTTCAACTGCAGCGCAAGGAACACTAGGCACTTTACCTTATAGAAGCATCTTAGTACACTCACATGTTATAATGGATTATAGCACAGAATATAATTTCTGCCGCATTTGTTGTTGAAATGCATAATTTCCTGCTTTTTTTGCACAAAACATTGGTGTAATCCAGGTTGGCAGAATGCTCCCACGTTTTTATGTAGTTACCAGTGTTAAATGTTTAGAATCAAAAAGGAAAAAGGCTATGAGGGAGATATAACTGACAATATTTTGCAGTAATGAGATAATCCGTTGGTGTGTTTTAAAGGCTGCACATAGAACATGTCAAAAATAACATTTCTGGGGAAAGAGAAGTTCCTCTGTGACAACTGATACTCATAATTTTTATTATGAAGAAAAAATAATTTTAATTTTATAGAACTTATAATAGTTCTATATTAATAGTTAAATAATTTTTAATGGTTCACATAGAGTAATACCAGGAAGAGCTGATAAAATGGCTGATTCCCCATTTATGATTGTGAATAAGAATATTGTATTGATTATTCTTTTTTAAGATAGATGGGGATTTTTTTGTTTTAAAGTAATCAGCATCAGATTTACTACTGTAGATTGTATGACACTGTATAAGACAAAGTAAATTAAGCACAACTTTCATTTAAATGTAGAGATTTAAGGAAGGTTTTGAGCACCATCGCTTTTGATTGCTCCTGTTATTTCTTATTAATGAAATCTCACTAGCTGGCACTGAATACACTTTTTCCATAGATTGAGCAGGTTCATCCAAGTTAATTTCCTGCCTCTGAAATATTTCAGGATACTGTTCTATTTAGATTCCATGAAAATTTTTAGCTCAGAATAAGAATACTGTTCTGAGAGAGATAAGTTTATGTCTTTAAGGGGGACAGAAGCATGTTTTCCTAACAACCTATCCAAAACTTCCCTCCCTTTTCTATCCATGAATGCAAATTTTAAATTTCACTAACTGTCACAGTGGGATGCCTGGAAGCTCTGTGTACGGCTATATGAAACAGTCATTCGCTTTGGTGTTTTGCTTTGCACCTTTCCTTGCCTATTTTCTGCTTCTTAAATCACTCCATCACAGACCAGCCGTCTGGATTCTCCTGTGAGTTTTCCATTACATTTTAAGAGCCAAGTTACTTGGTATAAATTGTGAATGGAAAATATGAGAAGACTGGATACAGTCTTCTCCTAATCTGCATGGGATTTGCCAAGTTTCTTGGCACAGACTATGTATAGCATATTTTATTTATTCTTCTGTAGGACAAAACAACTAGATAGATTGTATCTGCATTCATACTTAAATTTAAAGGTGGTGGGAAGGATCTCTACCCAGAGTTTGGCTCACTCATGTACAGTAATATGGACTAGCTATGAAGTTTGCCTCTGGATTCACCAGGTCCAGGTATTTGGTTTGTGCCCATGTTATCTATCTCTTCTCCTGTACAATACCCAAGATAAGACCAAGAATCTTTGGTAAGCCAGATCACTGAAAGCACATTTTAATGTTAAAAACTTTCAAATTAAAAAGATTTATTAATACTAAACATATGTAATACATAGTCTGCAAAGCAGTGTAAAGTCATTAACTTATTTAATTCTCTCTGCTTCTCCTTGATAATGAGTGAAGATAATTTTGACAAGGGACTTCTGATCTAGGTAGGTTTCTTGAAATTTAGAGAAGCAGATACATCAACAACCTGGAACCTTGGTGCTGTTGCTATGAACAAAAGAACCTGTCTTATTCTTCCCCAAATAACACTGCTGTAATCAAGAACAAACATCTTTTTTTTTTTTTTTTTTTTTTTTTTGCCTGCTGTTACAATTAACAGTGTTTCTCCTTAAGATACACAAATAATTTCTAATGGGCGATTATTCTGCTTTTTCCTTTTGCAAGTGATCTTGTAGAAGCCGTGACGATTTTTCCTCACACTATTCACCAGGGGTGAAGGAAGAAACACAAAATACCTCACTCATTGAGCTGTCGCTTGAGAAAAGCGTGATTCCTACCTCAGCATTTGTATATTTGAACCATCACTGGTGCTACCTGGAAACTTTTTCAAACTATGAGGAAAGACATTGCTTATTCATGATCCTCAGTGACAAATTTTTAGGTTTTTTTCCATGCTTTGATCAAGAAGAATCGATCTTTGGCTTCAGTGGATTTGGGAGCTAGACCTTCCACAAACTCCAAATGCAAAGATCAAGTAATGGACAGAGGAAAAAAACCCCTTTATTTGCTAGAAGTCTATTCTAACTGAAATAGGCTTGTTGACAGTTTCAATTAAACTGTGTCTGCCTATGCCACATCTGTTCAGTGAAAGAGTGTTTAGCCATCTCATTTTGGCATGCTTCATTAACAGAAAAGTCAAATTCTTGTCTACATAGAAATCAATATGAATTATGATATTGTATTCTCTGTGTGTAAGAATTTCTATACAACTTGCAGAGGGACTGAATGAGTTCCTAATTCAAGATTGGGGGGAAAATTATAACTTTATGCTATAATTAAGATCACAATAAAAGCTAGGCACTTTGTTCTGGTATGCACAGTTGCTTGATATGCTAGTAGCTTGTTTTCCTTTGAAAACAAACCCTGTTATGTGATCACTAGATAAGTCTGTTTTACCACTCTGAAGGTAATAAATAGATAATCACTGTGTCACAATCACAAGTACTCGATCCAGCCAGGTAAGAAGCATGAGAACACACTGAATTATATCTTTATACTTCTGTACTAACATCTTTCAGGGTCCTGTCCTCACCCCAAAATATATTCTAAATACCATTAAGTTCTATTGGGCTCCTTAATCCTATGGAATTGGGTGTGTGGTGTAGAAAACTAGTAGCTTTCCCGATCTCTGCAGCTACGAGCTTCCATATTTCTAATGTAAGTGTCATAACGTAGCTGAAATATTTTGAAGTTAATGAATCAGCTGTATGCATCAAATTGCCTACTCTGGAGGGTGTTAATGAAGTGCAAAGGACAAGACAATAAAATGTGAACAGCCAAATAGTCCTCTGTCTTTTTAGTCCTGCAGGTGGACTGAGCGGTCCTAGAAGCAGGTGAGGACTTTCCATCCTTAGGAAGTATTCCAGAAACACCCAGTGTGCAGCCAATAGGTGCATCTAACGGGCACTTCCAGCTGACAACAGTTAGGCAGCC
Organism: Falco naumanni; assembly: GCF_017639655.2. Taxonomy (NCBI): domain Eukaryota; kingdom Metazoa; phylum Chordata; class Aves; order Falconiformes; family Falconidae; genus Falco; species Falco naumanni. The sequence continues at coordinate 9,302,567 of NC_054068.1, forward strand.
AAAAAGCCAAAAAGCTAAAGCTCTCTGAGTATCCATATAAGCTCATTTTAGTGTAGTGGCATTCTTCCCAATTCCCTGATTAGGTCATTGTTTAATCCACTCTGCAGTGTTTTACTGTAACTCAGGCTATAATGTCTTTTGGGAATGGGCAGTTGTTTGAGCATATGCTGTCCATTGAAACTCCTTTACAGGAGTTCACTGAAATACAAACACCAATATGCCCAGATTATTCTCACATGCCAAGCTTAATTTGGTGATCTGAAGGAAACAATGGAATTACTATATACAATACAACTACATAAATCATTAATAACTGTATGCTGTAGGGAATTCTCCTAAATGGACTGGGTAACCATAGGTGAATACATCTTTTTTTTTTCTTTTATATGAAGGAGGCCCGTGTCTCTAAGAGAACTAAAGAGCAAGAGATTAGATAATTGTGGATCATCAAGTAAAGAGGGAAAAGGAATGTTGCTGACATAAGAATTTTTTAATTACACCTCAGCCTGAAATGTTCATCCATTCTACATTCTTAAACACTGACATTTTTAGGGAAAAATGGTAAATATTTCATAAAGAGCTATCTAAATATATCTAAAGTTTGGGAGGCAAGAAGCAAATCACCAGATGCCTGAATTTCCCTGGCGAATTGAGTTCATTGAATTCATTAATGTTGAAATATCAATAGTGTAACATCCTAGCTTTCTTTGTACGCTTGCAAATATGCAGGGGATCACAAAGCTTGTTATGTTTGCAAGAGTAACCCGAGAAATATGACATGCTTTAACTTCACTCTTGATACTTCAGATTTAATGAATTAACTGCATTCCCTTTTTTCTACTGGACTGTGCTACTGGTGTCACCTGCTATGTGTATTCTTTCTGTTCCTTGGCCTCATTAAACAGAGATAGAGAAAATTCCATGTGATCTTAATACATATTAGAAACACTTTAAAAACTTTTGGTTTACATGTAGAATACCGTCCATCTAACTTTCCTGTGTTGGTTTTCATGGCAAATGCAAAGTTTTGACAGTGTTTTCCTATCTGCTTCCAGTGATTTCCTATTACCTCCTGAAAATAATTAAGATAGTCCATCACCTACCACCTCAATGAAAGTGATAGAAAATTTCAACTCTTTGATAATGAGTTTACTTTGGCCAATGGCCAACTTACTACAACATTCTAGAGACACTAGAAACTGCTTTTCAATGGGCTACAGGCATCTGGACCCCATCACACCTGCAGAAGTACTAGGACCTCACATTAGTGATGTTTCTGTTCCACAAGAGGAATGCTGTTACTGTGCACCATGAAAATATTTAATCCAGAATAAGACTTTTCCTGTCTGGTTTATTCCCAAATAAGTCTTTCAGCACACAGAATCATACCAGTGTGACTTTTATGTAGCGGATTAAAATACATATCTGAGATGGTCCTGCTAAGTTCAAGGTACTCCTTGTTATTGCTCCACTGACCAATCCCATGAAACAAAAGATAAAAGCCTTCATATGGGATCTGACATTCGCTGTTTCTGATTACAGCAGTGCTAGTCCCTGAGTGGGAGTCAGGAGACGGCACTGTGTTTTTCTAGCACTGAACTGTAACATGGAGTGTTAACCAGCTTGCGACCCACACAACAGATGTGATCACCAGCTAAGCTGACGGAAGCTGTGTGATCTAGAAAAAGTCACAAGCAACTCTTTGATTTCATTTGAAATATCACAACCTGGCAAAGCTGCTTTGCTAATTAGTGGTCCATAACTTTGTTGTTCTGGCAGGTTCACAGGCACCAGCACTGGAGAATTCACTCTAGGAAAGACCTTCACTGGAAAAACTGAATTTGTAAACAAGCTATTATGGCTAAATAATGGGTAAATATTTGCTCCTACCTACTCAAATGTATTACAGTGTAATCTGAGCTTAATTCATTCACACTGGAAAATTGATAAATAGTATTTTAGCTACCTTTGTATGCCTGTGTCTTTGAGAGTGTAAATTTTTGTCCTTTATGAACTCTAGATATGGATGAATGTAATATTTTTTCATGTTACTTCAATGGAACTAAGATTTATACCTCAATAGCTTTATAACATTGCAATATTTAATTAAAGAGAACTGTTGTGGAGTTACATGCATTGTCTATAAAAGACAAATGTAAACTAATTCCAGAGAGCTACTGGCTCAGTGGATGCATTTTCATGTATGAGAAGTACATAAAAGGATCACAGCTTTGCCCACAATGCATATTATACTACTTGAGTCTTAGAAGAGGTTTGACCCAGACTTGCATGGCTAAAGGGATTAAATTTTTGTCAGTTCTTTTTTTGTACTTACATGGTAGCATGGAGAGTTCTTTTCAAGTGCTGTAGCTAGCTATAGTTTCCTGGCTCTGAACCTAACTTTGAATCCAGCCTACACAGTGCTCCAAGACAGACTCTTTGATGAGTATTTGCATAAACAGCAGCAGCATAGAACACCAGGTACCGGGTCAGTCCTGAAGTCAGGGAGAGATGCTGCAGCTCATTTAGTCTCTCCAGAAAATAAACAAACTCATTATATTCTGCAGGTATGAGGATTTTTCTAGGATTACTGAACACTGAGAGGAGAGTGAGGGTGCTCTCTCCCTCTGTCTTGCTCTCCCCTTTTAATTTTCTGCATCTTTTAGCTTTTTGTATTTGAAGTAGTAGATATGTTTTGAGGTTATAGGGTGGTTTTAGATTTTGAAATGTGAGAGAAAAGCCATGACTGTTCTTGAGGGTATTTTTAGACTAGCAGTTTTTTCTTAACTCTGTTGACAGTTGAGTATCAGGCTTAGTGACTGTCTCATGATCCCTTAGACCTGTTTACTAGCGGCCGTTATTTCCTTTCCTCCTGTTTTCCCCAATCCAAACTGCCAAACTGGTTGGGTTTTTCCTTGCGAGAACATTTCTAGAAATTCTGTTATGTCCATTTCCAGAGCAGCTGGCCTACAGCCAGCAAACCATTTTCTGTCTCACGCCTGTTAATGTCAGTAACTGGCGAAAGTTTCCGTGTAGAGATAATCTGTCTTTTGTCAGTCCTGTTTTGTTTGCAGCTTGCTGTAAAGGAAAAAGAAAATTTCCAAGGCAACATAAACTGAAGGAAGATTACAACCACATATCATTATGCTTTTCTGACTTCTATCTTTTTTATATACCAACCTATTAGTTACTAATATCCTTCTCAATGCACTGAAAGATGGGAAAACAGTGACTTGTGCAGCTACCAGTGCTGCAGGTGTGTTACTGGCAGCAGTGCAAAGCTTGACCTTTGTCAATGCAGCAGTAACAAAATACTGAATTTGGGAATATCCTGATATTGAAGCAAAATTTGGTCCTGTAAAATTCCACAAGTCCTAAATTCTCAATTTGATTTTAAAGCCTTTATACGGTCCCAGGGACAAACTATCCTTTCAGATTCAAAATTACAAAAGGACTAAAGATGCAGTAAACAACCTTGATATTCCTCCCTCCCCCCCCGCCCCTTAATGACTGTCATTCCTTTAGCTTCAAGAGGTTGTGTGATCTAATTAGGGCAAATTGAATAAGACTGCTTTTATGCTAAAGAGTGAGAAAGTTAATTGAAATCAATCCATGTTCACTGCAAATGCTGGAGACATCACTGATAATTTAAAGCAATTAAAAGATGTTGTCCTGAAGGAAGGCAGAAACATTAAGTCTAAGAGCCTGTTAAAGAAAACTACCTAAAATATTTAAATGATATTATTCTGCTAAGATGGACTGGGGATAGCTGAAGCAATTAGGAATCACAAAGTATAAAATCAGTCATATGTAATCTTCTTTGAGCTATCTCAAACCATTTGTTTTTTCTGTAAAGTAACAGATCTTTATAAAAATCCCATTTGTGATATTTTGTGAACAAAGGTGTGCTAATCATATGAGGCAGTACACTTGCAAATCTGCAGTTCTCATTTATGGGCTATTGTGCTTTAAGAAAATCTAAATTCAAATGCATTTTCCCAGTAAGTTTTAAATTACTTGTTCATAGGGTGCAAAACATTGCATTTGGTAGATGTGAATATTAAACGCCAGTCTTTTGGATTTATCAAATTCCTAAATATAACAGTGTAAAGAAGATGATGGTTTTCCTTTCAGAAGTCCCCATCTCCACCACGATGTACCTGTGCAACTTGCTGAGGGGATGAGAATTCAGAGCTTCACAGTTCTGCAGCATCCTCGTTTAGAAGTTTCTTCTAGTACAAGAAGACATAAGGTAAAGAACAGAATAAAAAAAAAAAAACCAAAACCAACAATTGAAATATGGGCAAAAGATATTTTCTTGTTGTTTTCTATATGTAGCCTCTGGAACAAGCATCATGGACTTGACAGTATTACCTCCCAACTCTAGCAGGACTTGTGCTGTTCACTGAGAACATTTAACTGCAATGACACATGCTGGTAATACTGTACAGGCACAAAATTGTATGAAAGATTAATTCTATAAAATATAACATAGACACAGACTGAAGACAGCTAAAATTAATCTGCCAAGTACTAGTAATTATCATTCATGGTTTGTAACAGCTTGTACTTGCAGATTTGTATAAATCCTGATTTTGGCAGTTTCTTAGCCATAGTAAAACACATGGAGGTTTAAAAGTTCTGATTCTGAGTCAACAGTATAATGGATGTGTCTTGCCAAGCATTTTGACTTGTTACATGTGTGTTCTGCTCCCGGTGTGTGATTATCCAGTCCTGGTTCAGCTTTCAGTCCTGGTTCCTGAGTGTGGTTTGTAGCATGTTCAATGGTCCTCATCATCTACAGAGTCCCGAAGGGCTGTGAGGGAATGCATTGCTTTTTTTTTTTCTTCCTTTAAGGGCACGGTGCATGCCTAGCTTTCATCCAGTCTTGCAGATTGGGTGTGATGTGGCACAGGCAAGGGTGGATGCTCAAAAGTGTGCCTCCCCCAGTGCACCTACAGGCAATACAGAAAGACCCCACACATTCATGTGCTTAGAAGCCTCAGAAGGGGAAGAGAACATAACATTTTAAGGACTTTGCACTCTTGCTAAAATGTTCAGCCTTTGGATATATGTCAGATAATTTCTATTAAATGTGTCAGCTGTGTTTGCATTTGACAGAAGTTCCTTCTCGTGTGTACTAGTGCCCTGCTGCAATAAAGAAGGCTTTCACTCTGCCCTGTTAGAATGAATGGTATTGCTAATGTTGATAGTGTTGATATTTTCCTTTTGTTTCCTTCATACTCCTTCACCTTGTAGTCTTGTGAAAGGTAAGAATCTTGGGTTGAAGTGGTTTTTTGCTCCCCCCTTCTCTTTTTTATTTTTTTAAAGAGAGAGTGTACTCTCATTCTTATCACTGCAGAAAAGAAAAAGTAGTAGATACCTCAGGACTCTACCACTGATCTTCTGTGATCTGTGAGCTGCATTACCACAGAATATTGTGCCAACCTTTTGGTCATTTTCTATTAATCTAAAATGCTGAAGTTTCTGTGTTTGTATTCAGACCCAAAACTAATATTCTCCTTCATAATATGAATATTGTGTTATGTCTGAGGATACATCTGCTATTGGTCGTACTGTTGTGCTGTGCACAGGTTCTAACTGTGGTTAACATCATCTGCAAAAAAGAGATGACCAGACACAAAAAATATTTGCTGAACAGGGTAGAGAGAAGGTAGAAGAAAGTGTTTTACCCCAAGAAATGTATTGAATTGTTTGGGTCATTCAGAAATTATGAATAGCATCAGGAAATGAGACTGGAAAGCACCTGGTATTTCGTTCCTTAATCATAAAATCTTTCTTCTCAAATTATTTATGGAAAAAAGTCCAGGAAGCTGAAGAATCAAATCTATTGACAAAAAATTCTCAAGACTTCTGTGTCTATAGCATCTTTTAAAATTCCTCTGTATTTAAACATGCACTTTCTAGTAGCTCCAGAAACAAATAAACAAAATAAAACAAAACAAACAAAAAAAAGAGTATTTGTTTCTAAACCTGATCTGAATATGGAAATGTATACTAAAGTAGCAATCTACAAAAGTCTTAGCTCACTTTTCTGGACAGAGTATACTTTATGAATTATGAACAGCATTCAGTTAAGTCTCAGTTTAGCCAAACTGGTTTTCTCCTGTTGCTTCCTCTTAGTTACATATATCTCCTCCACCAAGTTTAGTTTTTCTGCGCTTTCATGTCACACTCCAAACTCCCTATGATAATGCCATGCCTTATTTCCTGTGCAAGATGTTTAATCAAAAATGACCCACAATTTCAAGCATGAATGCCTAACATCTCATTATTAACCACTACCTAGGACATTTTGTAGTGTTCTAAACTCAGCTGGGATGTGGTGACAGAACTTAGAAGGCCACCAGTATTTTACAGCTTAGGTAATCTTTTAACTATATTTATCATTGATGTGAAACACCATGGGGAAAGATGTCCTGATCTAGATAGCTACTGTAGGGATACACCCTTATCATACTCTAGGGTTCATTGTTTCTTTAAATTTCCCTCGGCAGTACCTCGTTTCGCTTGAGAAATGTGTATTTTTGCATACTGTAAGTAAATGTTTGTACCAGCAGTGAGATTCTTGATCTATACGACCTTGGTCTAATTTGAAACCTCAAGATATCAAGTAAGAGCCAGCCCAAAGAAAGGACTTGAGTTAATTCACTTTTCCTGCTTCTGGACTTCTCCAGGGTTTCACTACAAGGACACTTTCCAGTTAGTTCATGAATTTTTCAGACCTCTTTCACCACTAACTTTTTACTTCAATTTGAAAAGAATAGTGAGGTCTGGGCAAAATGGCATTGTTACTATTGCCTTTTAATTTTTCTCAGTTCAACCAAACACAAATATCCACCATTTGTAATCATGTTTATCTAACAAGTCTTACTAGTCTGAGAACTATTCCCCACATTTTGATCTTTAAAACATTTTGATCTTTACAAATGTGGTGTTTCTTTGCTAAATAAAATTTGCTAAATAAATATGGGTCAGGAAAAATGATGACTACAGCTGAAAGGGTTTTTTTTTCCCCATAGAACAATTTCCTCAAAGTAATTCAGGGATTATTTTCCTTTTTGAAAGACTATGTTGAGATCTTTTTTTTTTTTTTTTTTTTTTTTTTTTTTTTTTTTTTCAAGAAATCAGATTATAACTGGGTGCCATCCAGCTAGCAATGATACGCAGGCTATGACACTGGAATGTTCTTAGCATGCCTATTGCTTGGACCCAAAACCAGAAGTCTTACAGGTCTCATAGGACAACCTGTCCATGTCAGTGTCTGTAAGAGTAAGGGCTTGGCCTTGGTAAAGTACTTCTCTAGCTCAGTGGTAGCGGTGACATTTCTGAGGGGTTTTCCAGGCATAGTTAGACATGAAGTGCACCTTGTTTAGGTGTTTTGGTCATAGTACAGAAAGATGATGTTTCCACTTAGCATGAGCTGAATTGATAAAATGGTGGAAAAGTGTGATGAGTTTGCTTATACTTTTCTTCTGGATGAGGAATACTGTGCAGCTAAAACATAAAGGAAAAAATTCACGATCATTCCTGCAAGCTGCAATTTTTTTTTACACAATTCTTTAGTACCGGGTTTTGCAATACTGCTGCTCATTAACTGAGGCTTCCGTATACATCATACTGTTGTGGCAATAATCACGTTTGTTTAAAGGTCATATTAAATTATTTGGGCCTTAGCTCCATAATGGCTAATTCTAACAACACTATTTCAGGACAGTAATATTGTTTAAAAATTGTAATGTACTTATATTCTGGCAAGGAATCATTTGTATCTATCTAGAGAACAATTTACTTTTATGAAGGTTTGGATTTTGGTTTTTTTTCTGCTGATCCCTCTTCTTCTGCATTCACAGAATAAGTCAGTTAGCTTTGTTCAACTCTGAGTTGTCATTTATAGGTTGCAAAGTAGGATAGTTTAGAGATATACACCCAGAAGCCTGTAATGCATAAATTAAAAAAAAAAAAAAAGGAAAATGGTATCTGGTATCTGATCTGCCTGTTGGTTATGATGCACTTACAATGTTTTGCTGCTGCGTTTAGCATCCATATAGCTTTGACAAGCAAAGTAAAGCTGCTTGGCTGAAATTCTGCTGAATCACAGATATACTCACTTGATATTTTTACCTGTTCTGGGTATTCTGATCTGTCCCATTATGCTAAATGAACTACAGAAAAAAAAAAAAAACAAACCACTGCTGATATCAGAATTATTTTTTTCTATTATCTTCTTTTTGTTCCTTTAACAGTATTTTGTGTGCATTTTGAGCATTTTGCAATGCGTGCTGCATTTTAAAATGTACAGAGTTTCTCTTTCACTCATTGTCAGTCAAGTATGTATCACCTCATTATTTTATCCCTACTTAGTATGGTTTTTTGAATCTTCTGGGTCATACTATTAAAATAATACTGACATAAATGTTGCTGCACAAAACCCTTGGGATTAAAACCAAGTCTGCAGCCGTCAACTCAAATCCTGAGAGAACAACCCTCCTACTTGGTGATCCAGGTACTATCTGTCCTGTGGGCATGCCTCAGAGAATTCTGAGGTCAGCTTTCTCTTAAAACTATATGTAGAAAATTACGTGTCTAGATACAGGTTGAGGAAAACATTAAACAGAATGTCCTTATCCATTGTAATCTCATGTCCTCAACTTTCAGAAGCTAAATCTCTAATTCTGTTTCACCAGATACTGAATATTTTTCCCTGTTGAAAAGCAAATAATTATTTCCCTTTATAAATGTAGTGATTTGAGGTTTATCATAAGTTTCAATCTCTGTTTAAACAGAGAAAAATGTACCTTTAAAAAGTATTTTGAAATTGGACTTGAGTTTTGAGTCTGGATTTGATGCTGAATTTGTACTTTTCTGAAATATGTGTGTCCTAGGAATTTAGGAATAGGGGATGATGTGGACTGCTCTTTGATGTACAGACACAGCAGCGAAGAGCTATTAAAATTCACTTTTCATGCATGTGGTTTTGGAATTTAGAACAGTATAATAGTATTTTTCCTCCAAAGTGTGTGATGTGAGGAGAAGGAAAAAAAAAACAAACCACAACCCCCTCCCCAAAAAACACCAAAAAACCCAGATGCAAAAAAACAAGGTATGTATGTGTTTGGTTTTGCGGTTGATGATTTTTTTGGATTTTTTTTTACTTTTTTAGTGGAATCATGAAAGTTTGAAAGTTTCTAACCTGAATATGATATTATTTTTAAATTACTATTATGAAGAAAGATCATGTTTGCTGACTACCTAAGTTTTTTTCAATTGCTTTTTGCTTTGCTTTAAATATTGCTTCTGTTTTGTACTATACTGTGTGCTCACCTAGTGAATTTTCATGGAATTATCTTTCATGACCTAATTTTTGCCTATTAGGTTTAAACAAGATGAAACCATTCTCTGTGTAAGTCTTTTGGGAAAAAGCTACATGAAAGTGGTAACGACAGTTATGGTAAATGCTGAACCCAGCATTTCTAAGTACTTGCTGCAAAAATGATATATAAAGTATTTCATTATAATGTTAATCACATGGTTTATGTTATTTACATTTTTGCTCATCAAAGCTCTTCCCATGGAAACAAAGCTACGTAGAACTGAAAAAAAACAGTAACCAGAATCACTGTACTTAAAAAGTTGCTTGACTTCTGTTATATCAAAGACTACAAAGCCACTTAACTGCTTAAATAAAAAGACAAGATAGTGTTTGATTGTAAGAGATCATACATGAGAAAAAATAATTTGAAACATTGCTTTAGACTGATTTTACTATTTAGTCCTTTTTTCACTTGACATAAATTCTAGTTGACTTAAATGTGCTGCTTTGCACACCAGGCTGTGCATAAGCATTCGGAAGCGTAATTGATTGATGATGCATATGTAGCTTTGGCATATCATTATGTATAGTACCATCAGTCCCTCTCAGACTGACAATAATGCCAATTTTATATATACAATTAGCTTTATTTTTTCTTCTAGAATCAAAGTGTTCCAATGATACTGAGCCTTTTGATTTGTTCATCTGTTACGGAGTGGCTTGGTTTCCATTGTTGGCCACCTGTTGTCAGTAGTTAAGTAATGGAGTGTAACCTATATTTTATTTAGAGTTGTCTTTCCACGGCTTCTCAGTAATCGTGCAGAAATGAAAACAAAACATGCTCTGATTTCTCCTGGAACTTACTAATGAACAAAATTATTATTTCTGTGTTCTTGCGGAATCTTTAATTAACTTTACATTCAAATCTGTTACACACTGGTCAAACTACCAAAGTCTGAAAAGCAGGCAGCTACTTGAATATGAAAAGTCCAAGCAGCTTATTCTTGCTTTCTAAAGGAGAAAAATCTCAAGTCACTTTTCTCTAGATTAGCAAAAGGCCTTTTGCTATCAGTTTGTATTGCTTTAGAGTTCATTCCTAACAAGCTTTTGTCCTTGCAGTGTATGACTAGCTGTCAGAAACCATTTCTGTAGCTTGTGAATTTAATCAGTTCAGTGTGTCTGCTGAAAGTAATAAAACATCATTGAAATTCTGTTTTAAGGAAGCTAATATACTAACTGTTTCCCATGTAACTGCAGACAGCTAAACTGTAAGATATGGACCTATATTGTAAAGCTTTAAAAAAAAAAAATTGCAGTGATATCCTTGGTTGCACTTTAACTTATAGATTAATAGACCTTTAAATTTGAAACCAGCTCATCACCTTGCATTAAATGAAACAAGGCTATTTTGGACAGTTTTTAACAAAGGGTCAAGCTAATCTTAAAGGTAGATAAATTCAAGATGGAACAGAAGAAAATTGCAAAACTTATATTCATGGAGGCCCAGGGTCTCCATCTCTAGGATTTCCTGTTCTGCCACCCTGTTCATCTGTTGGGCAGCAAAGTTTGTGTACAGGTATTCTGTAGAAGTTCCTGACTATATAATCTGCCCTTTTAAGTCTACATGTGATGTAAACTTTAACCTTGCCATAGACAGCCTGGAGGAATGTCTGAACTGGTAGATCATTGATCTTGAAAAACCTTGCAGAAAAATTTGAAGTTTCCTTATTGCATATTTTCTTCTCTTTTTTTTGTTTTTGCTTTGAGTTTACTAGTTGCATTGTACACTTCACACCATGACGTACATTAGCAAATTTAGTGACCTACAGAGGTGTCAGCTCATTTGTTTGTGAGCTAGTAAAGATGAGTGGCTTTACTCAACAGCCTTAATCATATAGTCTGGAAGTGCCAAAACGAGAATTCTGGTAAACTCTAAGGCAAGAGGAAATTTTGAATTACTTCACCTTTACGCTTATGCCAAAGGTGGAAGAATGTTCCAAAAGGTAAAAGTTGTTAACAAGCATTCGATTTTGAAAACCAGCAATGAAACAAATGGGTAAATCCTGGGAGGTAGTATTCACCAAGCAGCAATAACATAACCAAAGAGCTTGCAGGAATTCTTGTGGTGGTTTTCTGGCAATTGGTTGAAAAAACTCTGGACTGCAAGGATTTAGTTGAGAGCAGTGTCCAGCAAAGTATATTGACCTTCACACCAGTACACACATTGCAAATAACAGTATCAGTGGGAAGAGAAGTAGAGGTTAAAATACCAAAGGAGTGCAAATGCAGGCAACGTAAAGCCATCCACTGCAAAGTGCAAGTGGCAATCAATAACTTCTTAACTGGGCAAGAGAGAGAAAATAACTCCACATGGTGCATTGTCAGAGGTTAGAGCACCTTAAGGAACTTTCAGAAAGTGAGAACAGTTGCAGTGTGGGGGAGATTTGCTAATAATGAGGCAGGGCATTTAAAACCTCCATGAGATGAATTTCTGAAGGAGCACAGAGAATAAGAAACAGGGGAGACGGAACTCAGAGATCAGATTTCATCTGCCTTCATCCCCAACTACCTGGAGTGCAAGGTCAGAATAAGGGACAGAAATCCCAGTCTAATTTCAAACCTCTTAGACAAACCCCTCAAAAGTAGTACCCAGGATGAAAAAAGAAACCATGCAGAGTAAGCCAAAAAGGAGTACTAAGAAACTGCACTTACTATAGCCAGGCTTCTCCCTTGTGGATGGTTTTTAGGTGGATTTTCTTTCACATTTTTTTCAAAATATGATGGAAAGATGTCAGATATTCATGACTTGAAGTCATGTTATATGTATGCATATATACAGATGCATAGCACTGCTTACACTTGGTCATGTATCTGCCATTAGTATGAACAATGTCCACTTTTGTGTAATGAGGATCTTCCCAATCTGAGTAGCATGTAAACTAATTAATCTCTAAAATGCCAGTGGACAGAAAAGTGTAAAAAAGTTTAGAATTAACCAGCATTAACTTTCCTTTGGTTGAAAGCATCTATCCACACTTGATTAGCTCAGTCCATAGCTCAGGAATGTTTCTGTATTCATTGATTCTTGAATCCAGAAGTATCTGTGGTTTAATGCTTTCTAGCATACATTATGTCTTTGTAGACCTTACACCACCTCTGCCTCTGAGATACAAACACTGCTGTGTATTTGGATATACTGAAGTTGTAAGTGCTTAGAAAATTAAAAGGATAATGATAATTAAAAAAACCCAAAAACTTTGTGACTTCTCACTATGCCACAGGTATGCTGTTCAGGCTTGACCGAACTTTTAGATTTTTAACTACTGTCAAGTCTGTAATCCACCTTGTGTTCTTTTGGAATAATGGGGCACTCAAAACAGCAGTAAGGCTTATTTTTCTCAAAGTCAGACCTTTTTTATATTTTGACAGAGAAAGACAGTGAATTACAGCAGGTTGTAAGGACTTTTGCAATTCTTGCTTTTTCCTATTTTCTTTGTCTTCGCTTTATATAACACAATATATAAAATAAAATACAGAATCTTTCATACACAATGAAAACATAGTGCTATATAAGGTCCTCCTCCTAATCAGAGGATGAGAGAATAAACAATTTTGATCTGCTGTTTAATGCACAGAGCACAGTCAGACATGAAAGTAGGAAAATGGTTTCAAATAGAATCTCACTGATTTCCTTCGTGTTACAGATTTTCATCATAGAAAACAGAGCTGTTAGGGGTCAAGGATCACTGCACTTTCACAAAGCAGGGTCAACCTGTTGGTACATGAAACTGGGAAGAAGTTTGCAGTGTGGACGAATCGGGTATGTTGAAATGCATAGTTAAAGAAGTAGTGTTGCCCGTGGACTTAGAAGTTATTGAGGCTGCTGTTCTCTGGAGTTCTCAGCTTGAAGCTTTTCACTAAATCACTTAGAGAATAACATAAAAGAAGTAAACAGAAGAAATTGATTTTACTTTTGGGGTTTTATTTTTTTGCTAAACACAAGTACTCGCTTTAAAGTAAGTCTAGCTATAATAACTTCTGTGTATATTGTCTATAACTTAGCCAATTGTCTTGATTTTTTGTCCTTATCTATGACGTACGTGATATACAGTCATTTCAAATAGGATAGTTGTATGTTTGCAGCTTTTTTAACTCTAAGGTACGTTATACTATACATTGCTTTATATCCAGTTTTATGTTTGGCTCACCTACACGTTCATATAGACCTGAAAATGTGCAAAATTTTTAAGATACTTTATTAACCTTCATGTTGAGATCATTCATAGTGAAACATCCATGTTACTAATAATTAGGAGAGTTCCAACTGAATCCTTTGTGAACTCTTGACCTACTGTATAGTGTGTTAGCTTTTCCCTGTGGCTGACGTTATTTGGGGCTGGATTACTATCCACCACACAATGTGATGTTGCCTTTGATCCCCAGCAGAATGGTGACACAAGCGTTCATTTTGCTTTTTGACTTGGGCAGTTTGCGTGCGCACGTCTGCTTTTGTACCTCTTGCGTAGAAAATGCTGCAGCTTTAATCTATGCTTTTGTTTCTCTCCAAAGTATCTCACAAGATAAAGTAGTCAATTCTGAAGACTGAGGAATAAATCGGGAATCCCCCTCAGACAGTCATATAGCCTAATTAAACCCAGGTAAACATCACTTAATTAGACTCATATCTGGAATGAAAATAAGAGAGAGAGTGATATAAGTGAATTCGCAGTTCCAACTGTGATATGGTTGCTGTAAGTCTGAGAACTCTGAAAGGTCGTGGCTTCGAGTCCCTAGAAACGCAGTCCTCTTTGAAAAGGCCTCGATGTGGGAAGCCTGGAAATCAAGTATGCTGAGATAGCGGGTAGTTTTGGAAGACAGTGTCAGTTTTTCTCCCATCCTAATCTTTAGACTCTGCAGAATCTTTCTCTTTGCTGTCCAATCCATTGTTTACAGGAGTCATTACTGCCAAACGCTTTCTAACGTAGCTAAATGAACAGCTCCAAATGATTTATGTGAAGGCTTCATGGCAATTGTTGGGAAAGAGCCAAACTTCACAAAAGAGCTGAGGGTCCGACAATTGTTGTTTAGACTTTTGAATAAATGACCAGATTTTGAAGAGGGCACCTTGCCAGCTTTCCTCGCTGCCAGCTTCTCTTAATTCTTCTCAGACAGAACTACTGGTTGCAGACAGCTTTCCTATATTTTGTATAGGTACATAAATGACAGTGTACATTTTTAAAAATTTCATTCTAAGAAAAAGGAAGTCAAAACGACAGTGGAGGTTATGACATAAAGAAAAAGAAAACAGAAAGCAGAAAATATTCTAGATTAATTATCTGACAGATAGTGCAGTCTTTAAACATTGTAAATTTGCACATTTTTATCTCTTAATTCTATCCAAGTACCAGGTCAGTGCTAATGTTGATCAAAACTATTCCCCAGAAATTGTTTGTTAAAATTTTATCTCTAATCTACCTTCAGTTCAACAGAGTGAGGAGCTGAATGCAGATTCAATCTCTATTTGGTCATAAAATACCAAGAATTTTGACAGCAGTAATGAAATGTCCAACATATTAAATGTTCTTGAGAAATATTTATATAGCTCGTATTTTATCAGGCTCAAATAGCTAAGCGAGTTGTTATCTTCTGCAATTTTACATTTTGAAATTGCATTCATAAGTGGTTTGTGAGAAGTGATGTGGTATTGTGGGGAGCAATACACAATACTGTTACTTACTTTTCATTTACACTTGATACTAAACCTCCAAGGACAGCAAAGTCTTTTGAACTTGCAGTAATACTTGTTTAGTTTAACTTCAAACAGACTTTCCCCTGTGAAAAGTTACTCTAGCAAGGGGGTTTTGTAGGTTCCATTTTGCTGCAGAGTATTGCCACAGAGAAAAATATCTGCATTCAGAGAAACACATGTTCCTCTGCCCACCCTAAGGAAGGGTTTGGAGAAACAAGCTAGCCACGGAATTAAGGAGGAAAACATTAATTTCGGCAGACTTCTGTGATGGGTCTGTTGGTTTTCTTCCCTCCTTATTGTGTGCCTAAATCTGATCTTTCTGACTAGTTAGGAGCTACAGCTTGACGATGAAGCTGTCAGCTACGGAAGCTTGAATTGCTTTAATTTCCCTTTTAGGATCTGGTGGCCCCATCTGAGTGCAAAGGAGATTTGGAAAGTTCTGGCAGTTGTCTTCCTTTAGCACGTAACTAGTGCACATGTAGACACAGACCTTGTCCCAGTACTCTTTTGCAAACTTGTGGTGGAACAGGATATTGTGTGACATATCTTATAGGAAAATCCCTGATCTCAGGAGATACAAGGACTTCCTGGAAATTGCATAGATTGAGATGGTTTCAGACTGGGAACATTCTCATTCTTCTCAACATGCACTGCAGCTGGTGACTTCTGATCTCCTACTTGGCTGTTATTGCTTCCTTTCATAGATTTTAGAGAGATTCCTTTCTTAGATTTAACATTCGCTCTCTGGCTGCCTAGTAATATCGGACTGATCAAGTCATCCAAGAAGACCAGGCAAGATAAATTAGATGCTTAATTTGCACATCAGGAACTGCAGACAGACTAATTTTAAAAGGACATTTTGATAAAGTAAAACAGTACTGTGCACATATTAGTAATTGCCAGTTCCACAAAATTATTAATGATAGATGAGCTCTAGGCTTTGAATCTTTGCTTAAATTAGTGTGTGAAGGGTACTTTATGAAATATAGACAACACAAGTAATTAGAAAACTTATCACATAATTTTCAATATTAAAACATTTGTAATTTATATTATTTTTCTCTATGAATATCCATAATCCTAACTGTCCCATATAAAAACAAATATAAACCAACAACACATATAACACAGATAGTCACATTCTGAATATTCCTCCCAAAAATAAAAGTTGATTTTAGCAAATCTGAAAAGAGAAGTAATGTATTCCTGTACCTGCTACTATATGTACTTCCAAAGGGATTTAATCTTTAAATTGTGAACAGCTCCATCCAGTGTGTGCGTCTTCCATTGGTCCCTGTTAGGACTCCAAGTTCTATTCTTAATCTCATCTCTGCCGTTATAGTCACAAAGCTGTACTGTGCAGGGCTTGGGGAGGGTTGTTTTGATTTAGGGTACGATACGTAATATGGGTAGTATGATACTGACAACACAACAGCGTTTGTTAGGTCTAGCTATATACCCAAATTGAAATTAAAAGCTACGCCTATCCTTCACATGCATTTAATGAGATTTTTATATCTGACACCAAACATTTCATGTTGGTTTTCCCGTTCCATTGTGCACTTTCTTATTTGTCTAACTATTTATAAGATAAAATTGCATGAAATGGCAGTCATGAAGACTGCCAGGCATTGGGATTGAGCCAAATGTACTCAAGTGTTAGGTTTTGACGTTGCACATCTGAACTGCCTATTACATCTGGGTGTTCTGGTAGCCCTTGGACAGAATGCAGGTACCCTGTCATTGATCAGCTACTTATTGCTCCCGTTCTCACGCTCCTCATTGCTTCAGTACACTAGACTTCGTATTTCCCACCTCTGCCTAACATTGTTCAGCATCCTGTAAGGATTGCACACACACTTTCCCCAACGTGGCCTGAATGCAGTTGTGTTTAGGGAATGATCTTTGGTGTGACTTCTTCTTGCACCTGGTCTCCTTGGAGAATCAAAGTTCTCCTATCCCTTGCTAGACAGATTTTATCTTTCCACAACTTCTGCCCTTTGTCTTGGGAGCAAGCAGAAATTTGATTAGAACGTCAAAAATATATGTTATGCAGGTGTTTTCATTGTCTATTTATTTTTGGTTTGATCTCATCCTCTCCCATGTATAAACACATAAGGATCAATGCTGCTTTCTTCAAACCTGCCTCCAGACTCTGGTCCTCAGCTCCTCTCTCAAGTTTTTCAAAGTCTGTTGTCAAAGAGAGCATTGGACTTGTGTGTGTTTCTGTGCATGTGTGCACATGTGTGTATGTGAATATTATTCAGAGTTTGCTCAGCTCTTCCAATAACCTTTAGAAAAAATGTTCTTGTACATATTTTTTAACATACACTTTCAGATTTTTTTCAGATTTTTTCTCGATTTGCACATTCCATCACATATAAAGATAAACCTGTGTATAGTTCTTATAGTTTTGAATCTTAGTATCAGTGGAGATGACAAACTGCCAAATTTTTGCTTGGTTTCTGTTTCACTTTTTTGTACATCTTTCCTATATATTCATTCTACTACGAATACAAAATTATATCTGTGTATACATATATATTCTTAGTGATGTTATGGATTTTAAAATCTTCTCAAAACTACCTTGAGAACCCGATACATCAGATTCTTAAGTGGCATCTCTTGAAATGCTGAGGAAGTGAAAGATTTGCCATCTATACAGTTGTGCACATTCTTTGTTTCACAAACAGCTTTTATGTTCTGCATCTCATTTACACATTACTGAGAACTGTAACTTGCAAAGGGCACAAAGTCAGCTGGGGAGCGTTCTTCAGAGCATTTGCATGTTAGCATGTGTCAGTTTGAATGAATATAAATACACGTGTTAATTTTTAAGTAAAATTAAAAAAAAAATAATGGAGAGAGTAATATAAAAGGAAGTCCTTGTAAATGTTTTAGCTCATGATATAACCTTGATTTCACAACAAATACTCCTCTGTAGTGGTCCTATTTTTTGTGTCAGTCAAATGCTTCTAAATTTGCACCAAATTTGTGGGGACAGAGAACAGCAACGGCTAGAACAGCCAACTAAACTTGTAGAACTTTGCCTATGTGAAAAAAAAAATGGTGGTTGGACCAGAAAAAATCCACTATATCAGCAGGTGACTCACTTGAGGTTACATTGCTGAAGTGTGGCTTCCAGGAATATGCAGGTTTGCTTGTGTTATGACCTCAAAGGCTGTGTGCTAGCCCGCTGACTTGCATGAATCCCAACAAATGTGCCCTGGGACAGGGATAAACATGGGGAGACACTGGACAAGCTGAGGCACAAGGGAAGGCCATTGCCCATGCAAACCTCCTGTACCCACCACTAAAACTTGTCCCTTGAATCTACTTTTGGCCATCTGTTTTGGGCCAGTAAGAAATGCTTTTTGTCATCCCAATTTCAAGTTTGGCGTCACCCACACTCCAATAGGGAAGCTTAGATAATCATGACTTCATTGGGTTTTTTTTTCCTCTCTGCTTCTCTGCATTGCTCTGTCCTATTTTATCTGTTTGCCAGTGGCCCTTGATTAATATTGATACCCAGGGGCAACATTTGTTCCCTTCTTGGACAGAAACAAGATTCAGTTTTACAAGAGACAGTATCTGTTTGCATCTTCTGTACATGTAAAGAGGTGCTATAGATATTTTAGCACCCCAAGGACGTCTTTATATAATGATTGCTCTTGGGCAGAAGCAATTTAAAAATCCCACTGCATACACTTGATATTTAGTATAACGAATGAGGGTAAATAAAAAAGAATTGCAATAAATAAGCTAAACACTGGAGAATACTGGATCTAGTATACAATTATTAGAAGAGCAGTCATCATAGAAAATATTCATATTTATAAAGTATAGCTATGCTTTGTTCTTTTTACAAATATTTGGGGTGAGTTTGTCTTGAAACCTGCAGTCCTAAATTTGCAAATGGCCTGTTCTCATTGGATTTCTGCCATTCTAATTAAATAAATAGTTTTAACTAAATAGTTTTTTGGTTGTTTTGGAGTTTTTTTTAACTTTATAGCTACTTAGAACAACAGAACAACAATAGGAGGTTGCCTGAACATCTTTTCCCAGAACATTGGAGATGAACTGTCAACATAAGATTTGGAGTCTGCAATAATTAAACTTTTCCTTCATCTTTAGATTTTGTTTGTATGGTCAACTCATTCCTCAGCTTGGTTTTTTTACCTCTTTGCACTCCACACTTAATGTTCAACTTTGCATGCTACTTTTCACAAATTTTTCACTCTCTGTCTCTCCCTCTGGTAGTCATGGCTTAAGATGGTGAATAGTTTTACAATCACATTTTGGGTTTTTATTTCCTCCACACGCCATGTGTTTTAAAGTTTGGTTTGCAATAACACTGGGCAGTTAAGGATGCCTGTGGGGATTCATTAAAACCCTTGTGCAAGTTAGGGATCTAACTTGTGTTATCTCAGTGTTGTTTGAGCACCTAATTCACTGAAGAGCTTCAGTGAATCAAACAGAAAATCTTATCAGTCCTACATGCTGGTAACCCTAAACCTCGATCCATCTTCTATTTCATTACAACAGGGCAGATTCTGTTTATGTGTTGAACAGATCTTACTCCTAGGAGATTATATTAAATATACAGTAACAAAGTCAGGATGAGAAATCTCCTGTATGAGCATAGTTAGAAAACCTTTAGTCTTCCCATGAATATAAAACCTAAAATGAAGATCTACAGCAGATTTCAGTACACCTACGTTAGGCTATGTCAGGAGAATTTTTATATTTTTTTTATTAAGACACTGTGTTGAACATCATTCTTCTATTGACTGAGTTTTGATAACAACTTTTCATATTTTATATAAAGAAAGTAGACAACTTTAAAAGCAAGAATATTATTTTGTAAACTTAAATATTGGAACAAGGAAAGCACGTTAGTAAGGAGGCAACACATTGCAAATTGATGTAAACCTTATGGTTTCTCAGTAAAGTCTTAGAATTTTAGTACTTTCAATATATTTTTGTATCAGTTACACTGATATTTCTTGGAACATTTAGTGCAGTGCATCATTGCATCATTTATATATTTTTAGTCATAATGTTTCTAGAGTGGATTAGATTTTTCCTTGTGACTACACTGCTTCAGGTGAAAATATCAACATTTACAGGGAGGATGATATAAGCCATGATTTTTAACAGGAATTTAGATTTACATATGAAGAAATATTGAAGTCATAAAACAGAATAAGGAGATTATTAATTTAAGGCTGGTTCAGCTTTTAAAATTATATCTGCTCTTCGGAATAAAAAGCTCTTTGCTGAATATTACAAGCAAAACTTTCTTTTTGTTGTTCACTAAACTTCCTGGATAATGGCTTTTAAACTGAAAAAAGGATAAATTTAGATGGGATATAAGGAAGACATTTTCTGTAGTGCAGGTGGCGAGACACTGGAACAGGTTGCCCAGAGAAGTTGTGGATGCCCCAGCAGTGGAAGAGTTCAAGGTCAGGTTTGATGGGGTTTTGAGCAACCTGATCTAGTGGAAAGTGTCCCTGCTCATGGTAGGGGAGTTGGACAGGGCTGATCATGAAAGGTCCCTTCAAACCCAAATGCTTCTATGATTTTTTTTTAAAAAACAAACAACCCAACAAAAAAAACAAAAACCACGTCTAAGAGATTAATGCATGTACTTCAAGAACATTATCTGTGGATAATGTCTGGTGGTTTAGATGGCTTAAGGCTATCACAATTAATTTAAATTCTTTGCCTTTTTTTTGTGGTCACTGAGATCTGGGTGTAACTGATTTGTAAAGCTTGCAGGTCCCTTGTAACTTCATGAGAATAAAGGGAAATAAAGAAGACAAAGCAGAATCCTATTTCTTGCTGCTTTTCCATTCTCTCAGAAAGTTGTGTCATTAAGTATGGTCTACTGGGCAGGAGAATATCCAGCATATTCATTAAATATCCCAGCATTAATCCATAAACTTGAAGAAGCTGCTGATACTTTGTTCCATTTGTTCACTACTAAACTAGAGAATATGATTTTGCTACAGCTGACATGCAGTGGAAAGTTCAGCCTTAACCAATTAGGGTTACATTTTTGAATGAGCTCAGTGCTCAAGGACTTGTATTTTGCTCATTCTGGCAGGAGCAGTCTAGTGGTTCTCAGGTACCCTCAGCACTCCGTTGCTTCCACTTACATTTGTGGGAGCATATTTATCATTTTTTGGAGGGGGTAGGGACAGGTTGGCCACTACTGGCATCTTCTTACAATGTTCTTACAACACTTTCAGATCTTTGGATCAAAGGTGCTGTTGAAATGTCATTATATGTCCATCTTCAGAACCATGTGATATCATGACTGATGGCAGTTTCAGGTCCCAGTGGATGATTTCCTAACTGGTGACGAGGGGAGTAGCTAACTGTGCAGTGGGAAGGCATTGCCGGTTTATTCATCAACTTGCATTGCAAGCCTTGCTTCTTACAAAGGCTTATATAATTTTTAACCAGTTGTTAACATTTCATACTTCACCGATTATTTACTAAGAAAATACCTTTGATAAGCAGAAAGATGTCTGTGGCACAAATTTTACAGAGCCTATCTCATTAAGAGCTGGCATTAACGAGGACTGGGGAGAGCAAAGAAACACAGGGAGCCTGGGCTGACCCACCTGCTCACTGACTTGTGGCTCCTGCGTAGTTCCTTTGAGCCCAGCTTTTAACACAAGTAGCCTCTGCTGTCAGCACACTCCAGTTTGTACTGGGAGAAAGCAAGCTACAGTTTGTATGACTGCAAAAAATCAGTAAAAGTAAGTTACGTGTTTAGCATAAAATAAAACACCAACAGGGAGTGACTCAAAGACTGTAATTTCAAATGTGCAATCCTTCTAAAAATTGTCTTTGACCTGGATTTATGGAAAAGATATTTGAAATTTTTATTTCAGAATACATGGTCAGTTCAAAGTAGTGTATTAAAATTTGAGTCCTTTTTTTTCATATTATATTCATTTATCTAAATCATGAGTAACTGTTGTGCATGGCAGTTATGTATTAATACTGACTTATCAGAATTTAAGTTATAATAGAGAAGTCAAAATAATCTATTTTAATCATTAAATCTGGAGATTACTTGGCACATACTAGAAAGTCTTCTATTCAGCTGCCCTCCTGTGACTCATTTTCTGAAAAGTCAGCATTTACCATTTTATCAAAATCAGATTAAGATTCAGTGATCAAAAACAGCATGTGATTTTATCATGTCAGAAACAGCCAGACATTGTTTTTTTCTGCGATACTGAAATTCAAATGGAATTCTTTGTTAATACACTGTAGATTTATGTGTTATATGCAGTGTGTTTACTCACTTTCTGCCTCTAAATAGAGGTGAAATTGAGGTGATCTATCAGATTAGATTTATGATAAAAGTATATGGGGTTTATGAACTGCACAGTTCTCAAATACATTCTCTCAGCATCCTTACTCAAGATGTTAATTTAATGGATCCACTTGAATCATGAGTGTGGTCTTTTCATGGGTAAGATAATTAAAGAGTTTGAAAACTAGGATTAATAAGTCATTATAGAAAGTTTAGTTTCAATTAACGTTATAAATGTTTCTATTTTAGCAAGTAATTGACAACTGATTAGCATGTTGCAGGGTATAGCTGTTTAGATATTAATCAAAGTTCTAAACCTTGTTTACAAAATTACATAAAGACATGTACATAATTTTCCTTTATTTACATGGTAACTAAGTTTATCTTTTACATGTGTTTGCTCAGGGCCACAACTTGTAGCATATGCTGAGATTATTATTTATTAATTATAGTCAATGTTGCCAATATGATTCAAAAGTCCATGGGGCAACACATCTGCCTTCTTGATGCACACTGTGTAATCTTAACCATTAAGGAGAGATTTTTAGCTCTGTGTCTGTTAGCTCATAGAACTACTCAGGTTTGTATCTAAATCTGAGCACAATAGCAGCTTTGTTTTTAAAAATGAATGAAACTAATTTGTTAGCAGCTTTACTTTGAAAAAATGAATGAAAGTAATTTGTAAAAAATATAGCGATGAGTCTTTCTGATGAAAAAGGTAATAAAAATGCAATGCATGCAAGCATATTTTGTACTCAGATCCAGTTATTTTGTGCTTGAGCAGTCTAAATTAAATACTATAAATTCTGTCCAAGACAAGTAAATACTGAGTTAAATCTAGCTGCATAAAAATTTAAGCTAAAAAAGAAAAGCTACCTTTAAATTTAATTTTTTTGTATTTGAAATAGTTTTATATCATTTCAATTATATTTGATCACTGAAATGTATTTGATATCATTGAAATATATTTGAAATACTTAACACCTTGCTTCAAAGAATTACAAAAACCTGTCAGAAAGAAGAAAAGAATGAAATTGCTTATGTTGGATATGAATCATAAGGAAAAATCCTGATCTAAAGGAACATCAGTGATATATCCGACGTGAGCATGAATGAAATAGCAAACCTCTCTTCTGGTAGAGGGCCTGGGCTGCTGAGACATCCAGTCCAGTGCCCTGGGTATATTACCAAGGAAAGCATTGCTTGTGAAGGGCACAGAACCCTTAGTTCCCACTGAAGCATAAAGGTAAGGATCCACCTGTGTGCAGTCATCAAAAATGGACAATAAGACTTCCAGTTATTCCTAAGGAGGATTTGCACGGCACCCATGAGGAGGAGTTCGCATGGGCGCTTTAAATCTGACTTTTTATTTTACAGTTTTTAGCTTTTCCTGTTCCTGGTCCTGACTGGCAGGAATGGCATCTCACCAGAAGGCAAAGCTCTGTCCTCCTTTGAGGAAAGTAAGGGGACAATTCATCTCTCTGCAAGGATTCCGCTTAGCAGACTGATTCAAAACAGTTTTGAAGCCACCAAGGAGCCAGAGATCTACATCCAGTGAAGGCAGTATGTAGAAGGTTGTTGGGAAGATCTTTAAAGTGCATTTAGGATCTTGAGAGTCTCAGCAGGAGCCTAATGAGCCTTAATTTGTTGTAAAAATAGTACTGTTCAGGTTATGATCAGTTCTGGGACTATGAGTGACTTTTCTCAAATGTTGAGGAATGTGGTTCCCCTCAAATCCACCCACTGCCATGGGTTCCCTGCACCCCATGGACCCTGTAAGAAATGAAATAACCCAACAGTGTGCTATAGAGCAAACATTCAGCCCCCTTAAGGAAACTAGAGCATACCACAGGCTTATTCCCCAAACTGCAAACTCAGAGCTGGCTGGATGAGGATCATTACCCCCTTCCCCAGCAAAGAAAACCAATTTGTCACATTTGAATGATTTACAGTGCAGCACTTCCCATGCGTCAGCTTTCATAGGAAGCATTTGTAGTGGAACAGAAGAGCCCAGCAGAACTTCAGTAGCTGAACAAATCTCTCATCTTTATTCCTTTACAAAGAATAAACAAAAAATCATTTCAAATTTTGAATGATCTGGGAAATGGGGATTAACTAGGAAGTAAGTGAAAGCAAGCTACAGCCTCAAGCAAATCTGTAATTAGGTAAGTTACAAACACTTCAATAATGAGAAGTATAATAGAAATTCTGACAGGTCCTGTACTGTAGAGAGCTTGTGGGCACCACTGTAATAAATGAACAGAGATCTATTTGATTTTTTGTTAAAAGTGAGAAGCCCCAAGAGTTTTGTGCTACTTCATTTAGTGCTTGGTGAGGCTGTTTATATGAGACTTTCCCCGACATTTTAAATCACTTATTGCTGCTTTGGCAGTGTCTGTTAGATTCCATTAGATTCATTAGCTCTTCTAAAGAGCATTGCTCTGTGGAAATAGCTGAAACAGCTGCCCTGTGTAATTTTGTTATTGCTTTAATTTACTCAGAATTCTGTTTTAACACTCCAGCTGTCAAATATAAAGAGGAAAAAACAATCAATATAAAACCGCTTTCTACCTTAGTATTCTTACATGTACAGTTTGTGGGAAGATGTATAAGAAAATAAGCAAACGTAGGTTTTTGTTATTTTCCAAGAGCTTTCTTGCAGTTGCTGGAAATGGATAGCACTTCTCAAAATGCCATCTATGGAGCACCTCTCTGTGGGGTGAGTTCTTCTCCTCTGCCAAACTACTTCTCTCACACCGTGAAACATCTGTCAGTCTCCAAGCAGAGCTGCATTCTGTCCAGTACCACTTGTTCACTTAGATTTTGGCCAAATCGGGGTCACAAGACCTAGACGTGTGCTGTGCTGGTGTCCTTAAAGGTGGGTTTTTTTGCAGGAACATGGGATAAGGTTTCATTGAGTGTCTCGGTGCAGCTGCAGGTATGTTGCTGAAAAATGGGTGAGTCCATTCTGCAAAGCTCCTTTGATTTGTTAACAAAATTATTCATGTGTAAAAATGCGTATTCTTGTTGCTTACAAGAATACAGAATTGCTTACTTTTTATAGCCCCAACCAGACCATCCAGTAAAAGAATGCGGGAAATCTCCTGTTGTTGTTGAATACTGATTAGGACTGCAAAACTACAGTACGGGGTGTAATGATGACAACCAGTCTGGCAGCATGGCAGCAGTTCAGGCTCAGGATCTCTCACAGAAGCTATGTGAAGCTGACTGAGTAGTGTCAACCTAAAACTCAGTTCCTTGTTACCAATAACTTACAAACAAAGCAAAAAAAAAGACTAAATCCATAAGAACTGGACATTGGTTTAGGGGATTTTTTTTTGGATACAAAAAAAAAAAAAGGA
Source organism: Falco naumanni (assembly GCF_017639655.2). Classification (NCBI taxonomy): domain Eukaryota; kingdom Metazoa; phylum Chordata; class Aves; order Falconiformes; family Falconidae; genus Falco; species Falco naumanni. The sequence continues at coordinate 9,328,348 of NC_054068.1, forward strand.
GATATTTTTATCTTGTATCTTTGTCTCTGTTCTGATGTCTTTATAGTGCAATGAGCTAGTCACCTTAAAGGGGACTTTAAGATGAGCTTGAGTCTATTTTTGCCCTATTCCAGGCTTCTACCTGGAATCTAAGCTAGTCGTCTGTAGCAGCTGAGGGGTGAATGAATAGATTAAAGTTTCTCCCAAAACTATTTTGGGTAGGTTGCTAGTAGGAGTCACTGGGGAAATGAAACCAGGGAATATCTTCAGATGATTGGAACAGTCTGTGTGTAACTTCTGGAGAGGAGAAAGCATGCCAGCTTTACATGCCTTTTTATGAGCTTTACAAGGTTATCTAATGTAAATTGGATATTGGAAAATAATCAGACAGATGTTTCCCTTCCAAAGGTATCTGGGCAAGGGAATGAAACTTCCTAAAACTGACAGAGGTTATCCTGTTTTATAAATGTTTCATGTTCTCAACTGAAGTATGGAATAGTAATCATAATACATGATCTGAATAAATGGGGAAATCTGACCAAATAATTTTAATTTTAATTTTTTCTAAAGAATAAATGTGGGTTATCTTATTTTGAGTTGAATATGCTCTAGGAATGGGTTCAATAAATTGAGCTAATGTTCACGTTGTTTAATCACATTCTATGCATTTTCTTGTCTGATATTTTTAAAAAAACAGTTCTTCCCCCCTTCCCCCCTCCTTTTCCAAAAAAAATTACTTCCACAGAAATAGTTTACTTAAGATCTGTGCAGAGCTTAGAATTAAATAACATCTGTCAACTATGCCAATTTTTGTTTGGTAGTCAAATTATTTTCAGAAGTACAAGCTGTCAGCTTCAGAGAGGGACAATTTGCAGATAGTTATTGAAAATCAACACGGAACCTGCAAGAATGTGAGCTTTATGGACATGGGTAACTATCTCTTTTTTTGAAACACCTCTGGATGATTTTGTTAAATTGTGCTGTTGTATATCCAGCTGTTGAAGATGGTACTTGGCAGTTGATTGACTTGAGCTTGGCACATTCAGTTGCTGTACTTTAGAGCAGAGGGAACCACTATTGCTTTTTTTCCTTCTCACTGATCTCTCTGTAGGTCTTCCTTTTTTCTTTTCCTTCCTTAAGAGTGTTGATCAATGCTTCTGATGAGTCGTAGTATCTGAGAATGTTATTTAGATAGGTAACATGAATGCAAAAATACCTCTATGAAGTTCAACTCTTGATTAATGTAACCTTAGCATTTGTTTATGTAAAACCCTAAAGCAAATTACTAAAACCAAAACCACAGCTCAGCATCCTGGTTTCAGCTGGAATAGAGTTATTCTTCCTAGTAGCTGGTACAGAGCTGTGCTTTGGATTTAGTATGAGAATAATGTTGATAACACACTGATTTGTGTTGTTGCTAATCAGTGCTTACCCTAAGCCAAGGACTTTTCAAGCTTCCCATGCTCTGCCAGCGAGCAGGTGCACAAGGAGCTGGGAGGGAGCAGCCAGGACAGCTGCCCCGAGCTGGCCAAAGGGATATTCCATACCATGGATGTTGTGCTCGGTATATAAACTGGGGGGAGTTGGCCAGGGCCAATGGCTGCTTGGGGACGAGCTGGGCATCGGTCAGCAGGTGGTGAGCAATGTTATTGTGCATCACTTGGTTTTTTGCCCTTGGGTTTTATTCTTCTCTCCTCCTCTTCACTACTGTTGTTATTATTATTACTTCTTTTATTTCAGTTATTAACCTGTTCTTAACCCATGGGTTTTACCTTTTTGTGATTCTCCTCCCATTCCGCTGGGGGTGGTGGGGTGGGGGGTATGCATGTGGCTGTGTGGTACTTAGTTGCTGGCTGGGGTTAAACCATGATGATCAGCATGAAAAACTGACACCAGAGGCTGGGATTTGCACTGTGATTAGAGGATGATAAATCCAAGTCCAGGCTATTGCGCAGTAGGGAAGAAACAAAACACATTTGATTTCTTAAATTCTCTTGAATTGCTTAGAAAAACAGACTTGATAAAGGGCTTCATGGCTTTGATGTTGTCCATGGCAAACTTCCCTAGACACTTGTGAACCAGAAGTCCCATTGCCTTATTTCTAATAAGCAGACTACCGGTACTTTCTTGAACAAAATTACCACTTTAGGCATAACCAGTCTGTTGTTCTTAAAGTTGTTGTGCAGTCAGTAAGGAGATAGTGAAAGTTCTGGAATGCACATATAAAAAAGATATTGACAAAGACATTTAATGGAACATATTGCTCTTCCCCAGAGGGCTTTACTTTCTAAGATGACTATTATCTCCATTACCTGAGTTTCAACCTATACTTTCTCTATTTATCTCTTCAAAATTCATTAATGGGCTTTTTGGAAGGAGTCATGTGATTTCACATCCCAAGGCCAGTGAATTAAGAATGCCACCGTTGTGCCTTCTTATGAGTAAATACATATTCTCCAAATTATTAAGTTAACCTTAAAAGCTTTTTTTTCTGACATTAGCGATGCAAAGAATACAGAGACAGACCTTTTATTTCTCATCATTAATAGGTCTTCAACTGTAAAACTTTGTATTTTCACTGTAAAATGCAAATGTTTATTTACATCTTCCTCAATAGCTGCCATGTTAGTGTCACTCTTTCCTCATTTTTTTCCTTTAATTACCTTTCAACATATAGACTTGAAGATTAAAGGCCAAATACCTTCTTTCAAAGGTCATGCTTAACTGGCAGTGATGTTCATTACAATTTTCTGAAAGTCAACTCACTTGTCTTTATAGACGAATATGTTGTCATAGCATAAGTACACAACATATCAGTAACTAGTACATTTTGTAATTTTTGCTGTGCAAGTTTCCAACATGTTATCTTTTAACATTACTTAACAGACAGAAGACCTACTTACTACCAAATGTATTCAGAATTAAGGTTGAGTTCTACTGTGAGCAATCCAGAAATTAATATGAACTTTAATAAAGTACTTGCATGGATATAAAACTTCCCACGCCACCTCCACCTCCCACCACCCCTGTTTGGTTTTTTTCCAAACAGATTAAGGGTGCTCAGACTTTGGCTCAGAGCAAAGTCTACCTTAGGATACTGGATATAATATTTTTTCCCTATCCCATTTTTTTCCCTGCTGCTTGCTAACAGCTAAATTAGCAGGCAATGGTGCAAAAGAAAAGCGTGCCAATGAGAATTAACTGCATATGCTATAACATTGTCCAGTCTTTGCTGTTGGAATAAATGACTAGGAAATCAAGTGGTAAACTAAATACTGATTTAACTGGTTTCCTCAGAATTGCTGTTCCTGATAATCTCAATATTCTTTGCAGCATTAGTTAATCACATCTCTTGTTTGCAATAAACTCCTCCAAGATTGTCAAAGGACAAATTGAGTAGAGAAAGTTAAGATATTTAACACCGTAAGGGTTCACTGGTTTGCATTAATTGGGGAATTTGGAGACCGTTAATTATCAATTTATACTTGCTGCAAATTCATCTGTTCCCAGACCTTTGGGATTCATGAAGTGTTGATTGTGGTATTTTGTCACCACTAGACCAACTAGGGAAAAAAATAAAACCAGAGAGACCTACACGTGATGAACTGCAATTGGCATTTAGCATCTACAGACTCATCCTGTTTAAAAAGGAACTTCTAGACAAGAGGCAGATGCATAGGAATGTTATCATACCATCAAAATCAGGTATTAATTTCTGATTATTTTTTGGACTAATACTCTTTATCTACTGTACTACTACTCAGAAGCCTGTTTGGGAAGCACACTGAAGCTTATTTTCTTGAAAAAGTTGGTTAGCATTTAAATTATTTCTCAAATAATTTGACACTTTGAATGGACCTGTACATTTTTAGTAGCTATTTCTGGATACAGCCAGAAATGTCTCAATAGAGATGTATTATTTAAAAAGCTTTTTGTTCAAAATACAGTAGTTAGATTTAATTCTTTAGATAGGCTCTTCATAGAAGGTATCACCAAGGAGTCCCCTTTAAGATGAAAAGTTGTGTTCAATAAGTCCTTGAGCTTCTCTTGGAATTTCAGAGAAGCCATAAGGGTGATGCTTGGAGGATATTTTCAAATAGCATTTCTGTATGTCAGATGTTCTATTAAATGTGTTAATCATGCCATTAGTTTTTCCCAAATGACTTCAGCATTATGCTACCTGCGGATAAACAGTAATTTTGATGTTAAATAGGTCATGAAACTGAAAGATGAAGTTCCCCTTGTTCACAAGTGTCAGGTAGCTTTGTGGGCCATTTGTTTGTTATGCTTCCTTGAGAAAAGTTATTTTAAAACCAAAACAAAGAAAAAAAAAACAAACAAAGAAACAACTTTTGGTTTTGTACTTTCACTAAGGCAGAGCTTTCATATTGTCCAGTGGTTTCTATAACAATGTATTTCATTCCATCTCTTTGGTGAAAAAAAAAAGTCTTGTTTAAATAGTACACTATTCTGAATCCATTTCCTAGCTGAAGGGGATAGGGCAGGAAAAAAGCATCGAGTTCAGAAGCGTCTTATTATCAATTCAGAATGCATTTAGCTTCATTAGCCTACTGCTTTTTTCTGTTAATTTATTGATAAGTGGAATATAGGTGTCTTTCAGACAAAGAGAAAAACCCCTAAAGACATCCATGAATGTGGATTCTTCAGAAGTGTTGGAAGTCCAGTTCTGTTCCACACTGGCAGAGTGGTGTGTCCGGGAGAAGCATGGCTCTGCAGCCCCTTCGGGCTGTGCCGTGGTACAGCTGCACGTGCTGTCAGGAGAATACGTGATGGCTGCCCACCTGCCAAATAATCATCATGGTGGTGGTGGGCTTGGAGGAGGAAGCAACCCACCCCTTAGGAACACCTCTTCAGCAGCCAACAGCAATGGCATTGCAGCCGCTTCTCAGGCCTGGTCAAAGGCCTGGAGTAATGCTCTGGCAGCCACCTTTAATAGATATTGCTGTGTTTATCTACATACGGAGGAAGTTCAGCGCTGTGGTTGTTATGTAGTGTTTGCTCCCCAGGAACACAGGAATGTGCAAAATTATTGAATGAATAACAAATACTCTGTTGGGTTTGCCCAGCAAGGCTGTGTTCGCGGGGGCACAGGGTGGCTTCTGTGGGAGGGTGCCAGCAGCTTCCCCCGTGCCCGATGGAGCCGATGCCAGCCGGCTCCCAGACGGACCCGCTGCTGGCCAAGGCCGAGCCCGGCAGCGACGCTGGCAGCGCCTCTGGGATAACGGGTTTCAAAAGGGGGAAAGTTCCTGCGCAAGAGCAGCTGCAGGGGGAGAGGGGAGGGAGCCCGTGGGAGAGCAACAGCCCTGCAGCCCCCCAGGCCAGGGCAGGAGGGGGCGGGGGGGCTCCAGGCGCCGGAGCCCGTGGGGAAGCCCCCGGGGAGGCAGGCTGTGCCCCCAGCCCCGGGGGGGTAACGGGGAGCAGACCCCCACCCGCAGCCCCTGGGACCCCAGGCCGGGGCAGGGGCAGCGTGTGAGGGGCGGGAGCGGCAGCGACAGCGTGTGCGGGACTGACCCCAGCCCCATTCCCCGTCACCCTGCCCCGCCGCGGGGAGGAGGGAGAGACATCGGGAGCGAAGCTGAGCCTGGGGAGGGGGGAGGGGAGGGGGGAAGCTGTTCTTAACACTCGGGTTAGTTCTCGTTACCCTAATCCCGTTTGATTGGTAACAAATTCAGCTGATCTCCCCGAGTCGAGTCTGCTCTGCCCGTGCCGCTGCGTGGCGAGTGATCTCCCTGCCCTTGGCTCCATCCATGGGCTTTTTGGCACATTTTGTCTCCCCTGTCCAGTTGAAGAGCAGGGTGACAGAGCAGCTGTGGTGAGCAGCTGGCCTCCACCCAAGGTCAACTCATCACAAGTATTCTATGAGAAGCACAAATTAGTAATTCAGACATTTGGTCCTTATCTTGTGGTGAATTCTCCTGTTCATGTAATATGAGCTGTACGACCCTTCTATGCTTTGGTCATCTCTGGTAAAGTTTATAATTTCTTTTCGCAGACGAATGCTTTGGTGTATTTATCTTATAGCTGTTAATCTTAGTAGCAAGAAGATCTCTCAAAAACTATGACACTGTGATCATCACTAGTGCATTTTCAGTCATGAATTCAAAGCTATTAAAATCTGAAATGATAATGTTATTTGGATGTATTACCCATGACATTTTAGATAGCGATGACTAAGATCAGTGAATATGGGATATATTTCACTCCTGCCTCACCGTCAACTATAATCATGACTTCTATGCTTATTTATCTTCCTGATATTTGCTATTTTTCTTCTGAACGGCTACTATGGCTTGCGTGAACTTGAAGCCAATCAACACTTTATGTCAGTCCAATTTGTCTCTTTTCAGTTATCTATTAGGTTAGTGGCTTAAACTATTTTATTTTTCTTCTAAATTTGCATATTTCTTCTGAAAAAAAAATAGGTATTTTATATAAAAGGAGGGGGAGAAACCTGTGGTTCCTGTTAAACATTCTCAAAATGGAATAGAAATATTCTTCTATTGGAAAGATTAAGACAAGTTTTGGAGAAAATAACTAAGCTGAACACTTATGAATGATTCTTTCCTAACATAACAAAAATGTGTGGAAGATAGTTTAGTAGAGGACTGTAATTATTTTGAATAGTGATATTTTGAGGCAAAATTCTAAGTCTTGAGAACATTAAATCCCAAACTGAACTACTTAGCAATTCACATAACTGAAGGGATGCACAGGAGTTGATACATACAGCAATACATGGATAACTACTTTGTAGATTTTTATTTCATCTTTTTAATGGAAAGTTTCTTAAATTACTATTGGAAATATTTTAGTATGCATATGACGTTACATATTTCAAGCATGCAAGATACTCAAGCACCATGTTCATGCTATTATCATGTTTTGGAATGTTTTGCAGTTCATCAAATGATGGTAGTTTGACATGGAAAACATGGATCTTGTAAAATGCACGAGAGATGCAGGTGAAGGGAAAGAAACTAAAAACAATTGATATTGGCAGCTGAAGTTCTACTTTATGTGCCTGTGAAGGGGAGTTAAAAGGTAGATATCAGCAACTTTTTGAACCCTACAAGAAAGATTATAATTGTACCTGATTCATTATTCATCAAAGAATGAATCTGACAAAAAGCCTCAAAGGTAAGCGCATCTAGTCTGCAAAATGTCAAGACTAGAACAGCCATTCTGATAGTTATTGGATAATCCTTCTACTACACACCTATATTTATTTTTTTATACTCTTGATCAGATTTTTCATTTTCTATACACTATTCTTCAAAGGACTGTAACATTTCGTGAGGATGTTACAGGATACTTCCACAGTGTCTGAAGACACTCCTCCAAGTTATTGAAAATCTTGATAAAAAAAAACAGAGCTACTGGATGCAATGGAGAATAGTTAAATATTCCAGTGATTGTACTGCTGCTATTAGTTTGACAGGAATATATCTGGGTATAGATCTTTATTTCCAGATTATGATGCTTTCTCTCTTTTGTGTGGTACCACTCAGGGCTGCAAGGAGGGGTCATTCATTCCTTTCACAATAGGCCAAGACACAAAGGGGAAACACAGCGAGGGAGTCCCAGCTCATAAAACTTTCATTCACAAAGACCTGACAGTTGATGACTTATCAAAGTTTAGATCAGACACTTTCATATTACTGTGTGACTAAGACTTTTGTAAACCATGTGTTGTGCTGCTGTTTCATTCAGAGCTAATCTACAGTTTCGTATGTTACTGGTTATATCTGATTTATTTTTTTCTAGGTTATATTTCAATAATTTTTCTGTAATTACATCAAATGGGGAAAATTTAGAAAGGGGAGATTTTATACTAGCTGAAGTACAAATGTCTTTGACAGTCTAGATTCAGGAGATCTAGCATGATAATGGACAGATGAAAAGTGTGTAACCAGGGAAGAACGGCTAATCTGTAATTTATTACTGTTCATAGAGTCAGTGGTCTGCACTGCCTCAAACACTGCTCCCATATCTGAAAAAGTAGCATCAGCAAAGAATTCAAGTTGCTTCGCTTCAATCTAATTTTTCAAAACCTCATAATTTGAACTGAGGATATTTGGGTTGACCTGTAAGAGCAATCAAAGACAAACAGTAGGATAACAATTTGAAATTCCAGGAGCTTGTGGATTCATTGATGAATATAGAATTTAGTTCTGGGATCATAATTGATAATTTAAATGCTTAATTAGCTTAAAACACTTTAAAGGAAGAGGTAATAAATTGTAAATTATGAACAAGAATGACGTATGGATTCTTTGGACAGTTTTTTTTAACTTGGCAGAAAATGCAATAATCACCATTAGCCAAAGGAGAGGGATATATTCGACAAAAGGCTGAGATGGCACAAATCCAATGAGGTAAATTTAAAATAAAAAAATCCCAACATTTCCCAATTTGCCGGGTTGGATGGTTGAAGTAGTATACACAGTACACTGTGCATTAACCACACGGTCTTTTTTGTTTGTATCGTGCAGAGATAGCCATGAAAGCTAATTTAGTTTTTAAACTAGACCAATTTTCTTTCCTAAATGAGCTGAGGTAGGGTCACTCACCAGTAACCCTCTGTCAAACAATCTTTTTTTTAGACTGTCCAGCTCTGCTTTTTAATGGCACCATTTTGAATTAGACCTTAATGTTATGTCACTTTAAATTAGCAGCTTTAGTTTGAACATGGCCATAAAGAATATTATCAAGCCAGAGTAAACAGTTTTCTATCAAAACAAATCAGTCTAGGTTAGAAATAACAATGTCACTGACATTTTTGTCAGCTTGATTTTCATTGCATTATTGGCTATACCTTTTTAAATTAAACAAAAGTAAATGCATGTCTTAATGTTTCAAAACTATTGTTGCATATTTAACATAATATATGAAGTGTAATAATATATTCCCTCATATTGCTTTTCAGAATGCTCTTGTTCTGATTTATCCCATCAGTTTTAGAATTCTTATAAACCAGGTCCATGCTGCTCCCCTGTAATCAGTAGCTGTTACAGTGCTGAGCTCAGTAACCTATACCTGAGGTAGTTTATCCTTTTTGCCCCGATTTCATCCAGCATCACATCACCCTGTGTCCTGACAGGCAGCTCAGTAGCACCATGCCAGATGGCACATGAATCACTGGGGCTTTCTTAATGTCGTTGTTTAGTTGTAGGAAACCTGGTGACATCTTTCTCTTGCCCCAACAGCATCTCTATTTATTTTCAGAGACATTCTAAGATGAATGTGTGTGTATGCACATAATCGAATATCGATTTATGCGCAAAATGTTTGTAATTTACTTATGAGAGAAATAATGTCAAGCAGTTTTCCCAGGGATAGTTAATTCTAAGGGATGAGTTATTGGGTTTGGAATTCTGTACCTTTATGTAGCGAAATCCAACAGAGAATGGTTGTGGGTGAGTTATTTGCCAGATGGCAAAATTTCTCAGCCTACTCGAAGTCAATTGTTTATGTGCGCTTCCTACTACACACTGCAGGGCAAAAAATCTGTAGAACCTGCAGTTGGCAATTGGCAGTCAAGGAAAAAAAATCAGCAGAATTGCCATTTGTCCCTCTAAATAGTTCCTAGTAAAATGAACAAACCCTTTCTGAGCTGTCTGTTAGACAAATAACAGCTGAAATCAATGGAAATTAAATGAATGTAATTTTGGACTGAACAGCTACTCCTTAATAAGACAGAACTATGTGGAATTGTAATGGAATTAAAAATGCATACAGGATCTGATCCATACTAAGAAAACAAAATCAATGTGAAAATCCAGTTCTTGACTGTATAATTACCAATTATGGTACCGCCTTACAGAAGAACAAGCCAGCTGTTACAGCACCAGTCTAGAGCTTCTGTAGCCCAGATCACTCTGTGCTTTATCACTGGCTTGCCAACTGGAAAAAAATCAGTGACACAAATTGCAGGGGAAGAGGTGAACTTGTCAAATTTTAAGTGGAATTATTTTAAACTTTTTTAATATTTACTTTTGAACCATGTGGATTGAAGAATAGGAATTCTAGACAGCTTAATAAGAATATTAATTTTATTGGCTGTAATTGAATGTATAGAGAAAACTGCATGTATATGCAAGACATAATACAAACAAAATGGGTTTTAAAATAAAATAAACTTACTGTGTCCTTTGGGTCGGCAGCGTTATGCACTACAGCAAATTTGTGTTACCAATCAATTTATTTACCAAAATGTTTGAGAAAATAGACATCCTTTTTACTATCTGGTTTTAATACCACATGATTCCTCTTAGGTCTACAATGGCAGTCGGGTGAAAAAGCATATTAACATGTAATGCCTCCTGGATGGTTTGGAAAAAGACAGATGTATCACAGAAGTCTGGAAGACGTTCCAGTGAAACAAGAAAGATACCACCTTACTGTCACTGTTTCTAATTAACAACAACCTAACCATCACTGTTTCTAATTAACAGAGGCAAATATAGCACAAAACAGTACAAATAGCAGATGGTTATAAAAAGGCATAAAGAAAACATGAGCAGCATGAGACCTGATTTTTCAGTAATTCTAATTGTGCTAAAGATATTGGACAGTGCTGCTTTTTCTCAATAAAACTGAAGTGACGAATGATAGAGTGAGAAAGAGAAGAAGAGTTAGCAAATTAGTTTCACCATTGAACTTTGTGTGGAATATCTTAACATTTTGGAGACGAGATGAATGACTTTATTAAAGATCTGAGAACGCTTAAGAGCATATTTTAGAGCATAATGTTAATATCTCTTGCTATCTTGAGTCTTCCATTTATATTGGTGTTGTGCTTTGCTGCTCCGTGCTTAAAAATAACAATAACATTTCAGATGTTATAAATTGATTAGTCTCTCTCCTTACTCTTTTATTTAATGTGTCCTGCATCTGGTATTCATATATTAGGAAAGGGAATGGTGAACTCTTACAAGCGATTACTTTACAACACCTGTGACTTCCATAATTTTCACATACATAAGATTCATATTTTCCAGACTGCATAAGAAAACAGAAATCAAACCTTTGAGGATGCAGTGGAAACAAGATACCTGTTTCTAACATCTTTTCCCAAGTCTGTGATTTACATGACAAATGCCAGCATAAAATAATATGAATAATTGTATGAAATGGTGTGTAATGGAGCCGTGTGTTTGCAAAGTCCCTTTTCTATAGCAAGGTTGACAATCCAACCCTGAGTTCTGGCTGGTCGGCTGATTTTAATAGGTCAGTTTAACATCTATTATTTGATGGTTGATATTAAAGCAGTTGGTGGTCACAGTCCTGTTTTAAGTGCTAGGACAGTATTTTGTACGACACAAGATGTTGGGAAAAAAATCAAAGGATTAGATTGGCAGAGGGTTGCCTTCAATTTTTTAAAAGGCTTTCACGTGATGTTGTTGTTAGAGCCATAATGATCTATTGTCCAAGCAGTTGTACACAGCTGCTTGTGTTTAAGCATTCGGGGTTCTCGCACAAAGTTGTTAAATTTAATGGTTAAGTGTATATGAAATAAGTACTTTAAATAGAAGGTTTTAAGATCGGTTTTCAGACCCTGGGAAACCATTTCATAATGGCATTGAAAAGAGGAAAACTTTTTAATAAATACAATCAAGTAAATTTCATAATATTTATATAATAGGAATTTCTCAATGATTTGGATAAAACATATAAAAAAGTAAACTGTTCTGAAGACAAATTCTGGAGGAAAAAGCTGAAGTGCTGCATTTTTATATTTTTTTGATCACAAGGAAAATGTCAATACTCTTCAGACTGTACTGTCTGGTTTTGATCTGTTTATTTGCATTGTTTTTAAAGTGTCCAACATTAAGTTGTTTATGCCTGTAGTCCTTGCCTAATGGGAGTAGTGATTCAGGTGTAGCTAAGAAAATATGTGTTACATGATGGGAGATCTGTTCTTCAAGGACAGATGCTTATGTAAAGCAAAGATGATTAGAGATATACTACAGGTCCATATGGTGAAGCTTTGCATTTAGTAATGCCGTATAAAACTAGTGAGAAATTAAGACTTCCCAATGTTTAAATAATGCACAAGTTATTTGATATTACTGTGGCTGATTTTATGAACTACTGTATATGAAACTGTTTCAGAACTACCAGGGCATTGCTGCTTTTCATATGAAATATTTTCAAGGAATTTTTACAACTTAAGTAGTACCTAAATAGAGAATTTTAAACTGTTAACACTGGAGAGACTTTCCAGATAGTGTTGGGTTAGGACTGTTTAGGTTGCCTAATATCTGTCTTGCTTCTCTTCCTACCTATAGTGATTACAACGTTCAACTTTAATTCTATGTAGTTGTGGTCAGCGTTCAAGTTTTCTATTATGTTTTTGCTGTTGCAATATTTGTTTCATCAAAATGTACGTTCTGTGGAAGTGAAGAGATTTTAATTCTTTAATCTCCTACAGGCCATTGCACAGTCGAGATTTCAGATGTTACAGCTTTAGCTTTGTTTTTTTACAGGTTTTACAATGAAAAGTCTGAGACAGTTACATTTCCTAACAGCAAAAGCAGAAGTTTTAACTTTAAAAGAGTCAGAAACAGGCTTGCTGATGCATATTTAGTCATCTAGAAAAAACAACTTGATGTTTTTTAATGTCAATTTCAAGACAGATGGATTCAGCTGGGAATTCCTCAAATTAAAGGAAATAGTTACCAAAACATGCTTTGATTTCAGCTAGCTATTCATGGACATAAAGTGCCAGGTAATGTGCGACCAAGTATAAAATGTATGGTTTAATTTATTGTTTTAATCTAACAATCTTCAAGTATTTAATTAATGTGTTTTGCTACATTTCATAGCAGAGTGCCTTTATTGCTGGGCATCTTTTGATTTTTCTTTTTCTCTCTGTGTAAAAACACATACATGAGGTTCTCAGTTAAAACTCCTTATCATTATAATAATTAATTTGCATCAAATATAGTGCTATCTAAATGAAAAGATAGCAAAGCAGTATTTTTTCTTCTTCAACCCATCAAAATGATTTTGGCATGAGAAGTCTGGTCAATAGTAGGCAAATTATAAGAAGACTTCTTGGGATGTCACTTTCATGTGGAAAGAGGGTATTTCTGTAGTGTCCCTGCTTTCCCAAGTTCCAAAATATCCCAACACCACCATCCATGAGAATAGAACAGATTATATTCTTCTTGGTGTATCTTGTAGTAGCATGTCTTTGTCTTTAAAAGTGTCAAAATATTCTGACAGGTGAGGAATCCAGTTCCAGGGGTTTCATGAGTTCATAGGAGTAAATTATTGAGTTGTTCTTGTCAGAGAAAGTCGATTTTTAGTTTCAGCTGAATACTCTTTGCTATAGAAGATGGAGAAATATATATATATTTTTATCAATTTCAAAATAAGCTGTATTCTGTTTCATGTTTTCAAGTTCTGGATTTTTTTTAAGTCAGAGAAAAATACCACCAGCTTTTATATTTTTATATCGCTTTATAAGCATTAATCTAAGGAAACTTCTGTGAATTTGCTTTCTTTCTGCAATTAGTGCCTGAATTCAGGACAGTTCAATTGCAATTAGAAACAAGAATGCTTGTTTTACAATGTCTGTTGTCAGGCATAATAGAACCTATCAGCAAGGAGACATGGTTGGGTCTGAAAGCAATCCACCTGGCTGCTTTCACTTCCCAAATGGGATTATTAGTTTGCACGTGATTGTCATCCCAGTCAATCTGCAAAGTATGTGAGAATGTCAGTGGAAATCTGCAATGGTTACTGGTGTTAAAATATACAAGATTTATAAAAAGGCAATTAAATGTATATTAGAGTTGAAGAGCAACAACGTGAATGCTGTAGTACATGTAATGACATTAAATAGAATGTTTTTAAGGCAAGTCATACAATACAAGATCTCCATGTGCATAAATTCATGGATTTCCTTTATTTGCATCATCTTTCCAAGTAGGTAAAAACTAATCAGGATCACCTGAAGGAGGAAAAGAAATAGCATGATCAGTTAAGAGTCAGTCTGTCTATCGCATCATTGGCACTTGCAAAATGTAAAGCAAATCAGTTTTTTAAAATTATGGAATAAGATTATGGACATGATATTTGTAATTCTAAAGAGTGCACTGGGAAGCAACATCAGGTAGGACACATTTATGAACACTTTCAAAGTAGTATGTACCATCATTAATATGATTTTTAAATGTGTATGAAGATCTGACAACATGTGAAGAATGTCTTTTTGTTTATCTCTGTACGAGTAGGTAGAGTTTCCTATGAAAATCTGAGCACCTTAGTACTACTGCTATTTGAGGACCTTGAAACATTGTGCAAGAACCATGTAATAATTATTATTAGGAGACAGGTTAAAACCTTTTTGCAGACTACTTGAAGATAGTTGATTTTTAAAAGTGAAGTGGACATCACATTGTACCATAATAAAAATATTCTTTTAAAAAAGTCATTATCGTGAATGCATTAACTGTAGTATAGATTTAGTCTCAATCAGATTTTTCTATCACTCTCCAGGTGTCATAAATTAATGACTGGTGACATTTTCTGTATAATGTAGAAAATTGCCCAAACTATTAAAGTTAACACTATACATCAGATACACCCACTCTCTTGATCTCTTTTCTACACCTTCTAAATGTAGAGGTTTGATGGTTTGCAGCCCTTCACAGTGAACTGTCTTTCTCTCCAAATACTACAACACTGGCCCCAAAAAGAGTAGCAACTTTTTTAATGTGCAATACGTTGAGTTGGTGTTTTGGTCAAGTACCAGCACATTAAACAGTGAGCACAGTCCCATTTAAAATAATTAGGATTAATTTTCTCTAGCTCTCATGAAAACAAAAAGGAAATCATTTGCAGGTACCCGTACAGTGCCAACTTAAGTATGATAGACTAAAGCCATTACAGTTAATTTAATTTAAACAAATATTAGTCAAGCTTTGCCAACGTGACAAGTGACTTTCGGTTCACTATTTTTGCAAGTCCAAGTCAAAACACATCTTTCTTCTTGGAAAGAGCTGAGCACTTTTCAAAATGGATGATACATGTGGTTAAGAGCATTTATCATTGTGAAAAACCTTGATCTGAAAAATTTACAGATAACTTTTAAGAGCCAAGCAAGGCAAATCCTACCCAAAAATAACAGGTTTTAAAAATGAGTGCTGTTTTTTCAAATACACCTAGGCTATTTATAACAAATTGGATTGTTATATAAGAATTCCATGTAAGTAAATGAATGACCAAGTTCAAAATTTAATGAAGTTCAATTGAAATAAGTAGGAATATTGAAATAAGGCTTGAAGGTTTTGATTCTTGATTAATGTTGTTCATATATTGTTTTCCTAATCTAATACCTTCAGCATAAAAAAGCTTCAGATAATTTTTAAAAGTAATTAAAAAATAGTAATTAGGAAGGAGTTGGTAAATTGAACGTACACATCAATCTTTTTAAGCTTTAAACTTTGGACGTCCATTTTCTCCTTGTCCTTTAAAATAGGAATAAACACCTTCTGAAAGGCTAAGAAACAGTATTCAGTGATCAGAGGAGATGATTAAATAAATATCCATACACTTTCTGAAACAGTGAGGAAAAAGAAATCCCTGATCTTTTCTGAATAATTGGTAAAAAGCTTCCTGACCTCTTACCCCTAAACCTGGAAGTTGCCCAAATTTTAATTTTAAAGGGCTAGCAGCGCAATAGTTGGTGTCCATGAACCCAAATGTGCTGTACTGTACATTTCCATGCAACATACAGTAGAAAACATGAATGAGAAGTGATGGTATAAAT
The DNA here is from genome assembly GCF_017639655.2 of Falco naumanni. Taxonomy (NCBI): domain Eukaryota; kingdom Metazoa; phylum Chordata; class Aves; order Falconiformes; family Falconidae; genus Falco; species Falco naumanni. The sequence continues at coordinate 9,344,129 of NC_054068.1, forward strand.
AGACCCATTAAAAGTGCAAACTAGCCTAATTCATTAATAAACTGGCAACTGAAAGTTTGCGATGTCAATTACAAAGATGAGAGAGAAAACAAATGTCTTTTCCCCATTGCTTGTACGAGATCAGTATCCAGCCTACAACTAAAAATCATTCTGAAATGGAAGTGCTCATCTTTCCATAATCTGCACACAGCACTGCTATATGTGGTCGCATTTATTAGATGCCATGATGCCAATTACTTTTTGTGACTCCCCATCTTTTTTTTATTATAACAATATAAAATAATGTCCCTGAAGTCTGGTTTTATTTTTCTTAGCTTTTCTCAGCGTGAAGGGTTATGGGCACTGGTGACACTACCTATGGCTACATTCCCGGAGAGCAGCAAGTGTCAGTGTCAGTAGTGTTTGGTGTTCCTGCAGACTGCAGCTCCCCTTCACCTCCCACCATCCTGCTATTCCTCACTGCAGCAACAGAAACAAATCTCCCATCTGTCACCAACTTCTAGTTTGTCTCCTAATAGTGGTTCTTTTTTGCTGTTCTTGTCTCCTTTCCTGCTGCTTCCCTTATCATTTCTCACTCATTTCTGTTCTGCCCTAACTTAATACTGTTATGTCAGGGGACGTGAGATGGCCCTGTTACTCATAGTTCTACAAGTATTTTCCATGTTCAGGTGAGATTTGATTTTTCCCAGAAAGGTTGAGATGTATTGTGAGTCTGCTAACTCAGTAGTCGCTGGAGAGAGGCAGCACTGACTGCGCAGAGAATTTTTCTCGACCTGCATCTCTCTTATTAGAATCAGTTCTTGGAGGAAGAATCAATTCTTATGGAGAATGAGGCTTTTATTGATGCAGGAAGATTCTAGGGTGGAAGGAGAGAGGCAAGTATCTTCTGTGAATGGTTTATTTATATTCTAGGCTTGATATATATTTGTAAATAAAGCAAGCCATTTTTGCCTTAGCTGTCTGCATTTGCCATCTGAGCTTGTGATACATGTACTACATATGTGCATCTACAATGTGTCATTTTTGCTCAATGGTCACAGCAGATGAGTCAAATGCACAGCATCTGACTGACGATGCAGCTCGTACAGAAGCAGAAGTTTCCAGGATAATGCTGTTAATTGCTCATCCATGTGTTTCTTAAACCAGAACTGCCCATTCTGCAGTTCTTCCGAGGAAAGGGATAGCATCAGTGATGCTATTGTAACTACCTCTCTAAAACACACTTGGCAATTACAGAATATTATGTTAAAGGATGTATAAATAACCAGCATAAGGATTCCTAGCACAAGTGCTCTTGTGCTCATTGTTTTTATCGTGATATACATATATACCTATCCTATGTGTTCATTGCTGTTGTTAAGACCCACACACCAAAAGGACAGTTTTCAAAGGCTGAGCGGCCTGTTCTTGACATGGGTAAGTTTTGGTAGGAAGGCAGCAGGGCAGGCACACACATCTCAACTGCCTGGTGCCATCCATCCAGTGCAGTTCTCTAGCAACCCACTGGGCAAAACATTCCCTAAAACACAGATTTCATACCAAAAAAAATCACTCCTAGAGCTGAATTAACTTTTTGTCTTTCCTCCACATGTTTTTTGGTCCCTTTTTCAACCCTCACCTGTTACATAGTGCTGACTGATGCCCAAGGTGCAGCAGCAGCTTTGGCTTCAGGACATTCATATGAACTTGTGCCAGTCTTCAGTTCTACCGTTCTGCTGGTACCATTGATACCATGATAAAAAGCCTTTGCAGAGTTCCTGTGTGCTCTGAGAAAGGCAAATGTGTGTACAATCCTCCTTCTAGAAGACCCAGCCTGTGGCAGCTCTAGTCTTGCTGTGGACCTGAGCGGCAGGTGCAGCACAGCCCGTTGAGTGCTGTGGGGCCAGGCTTTGTCCTGGTGTCTGCCTGGTATTACATCTCTGCATGGTGTGAGATGACAGCAACTCGGGGCAGGACGTCACTAAGGGGACCCTTTGCAAAGTTTTGGGGTTGGGCCCTTCCTTCTGTTCTCAGAGGAAGAGCCTGCCCAGAGCCAGAAGCCAAGCTGGTGATGCTGAGCACATTCTTCAATCTTGCATTCTTTCTTCCCCTCTCTTGTACAGTCACTCAGGCTCATCTATGTGATATATCTATGAGCGTGGGTCTTAACTTGCACTTTACCCCCAATTAACAGGAGAAAACAAATTTAGTCACTGGCTTGAAGCAAGGTTCAGAGCATGCTAGGGAGGAAAAACTGTGGTTTGCAGGGCTTGAGCATTTGTCCCCAGGTACTTGTGCCCTGCAACACCTCCTCTGTGATTTGCCAGTTCTCCAGAGGCTGAAGACTGAAAGAAGCCTTTTTAGCACCGGGTATTGGATGTTCTGCATCTGAACTAAACCATCTTTACTTGGCTTTCTGGGCTTTAGGTAACAGAAAACTATTCTTAGACCTATGTTAAGGTGCCACTTCTTAATGCTGCATAATAACCTGTACAACTGGAATCAATGTCCAGGTCTGTTGTCTAGCATTTTTCTTTCCTTTTGGAGAGTGGCATAAATATTAATAGCAGTAACCATGGATATTTTCTTTTATCTGACATGGTACAAAAGAAGAAAGCTTTTCCAGATCAAATTGCCTATTGATCTTGATGTGTCTATTTGTGCAACTACTGTCACCATAATTTCAACCCTATAATTAAAAAAAATATTGAAGCAAGGTAACCTTATTCAAATGTAAGAACAGTAAAAACCAGATAAAACATGATGGATGCACTTATCCTTCTATCTTATGGAACAAGGATTAACTGGAAGCCAGAGACATTACTACAGGGTAAGATCAGTGTTAAAAGTACTGTCAGCCCTTGAATTTGTTGAAGTGAAAAAAAATCTATATATCATGAGAAGAATTACAGATATGTTAGGAGCACAAGCCTAAAATGAACAGACCTGAAACAGGAAAATTATTTGGAAATGAGCAAAGGCTTGAGCAAGACCTAACTTTGGTTATTTTCTCTCTACATCCATCATGTAGAGTGATTATGCTTTGTTTAGTAACAAGGACAGCTGTATTTTAGCACAGCTGTTTTCTCACTTTCATTTTTCTGCAAATAAAACCATTAAACAGGCTTTTTCTCGCTACCAGCTCGTTACATGGTAAGAAGAAATTATTGCCCCCCATACGTTCTCTTTTCTTTTCTTTCCAAAGCATAATGATCTCCCCTGGAAGCTGAATGGATAAAAGATGAAACAGAATGTTTTTAATGTAACTCTGATTGACCTTTATGTTCACCACACTGTCTGGATTTAATTCTTCTAGAATGACATTAACATTTGTTGAATACATATACAATTATGTGTTGAAAATTTTGTATACAAAGAATGCTTTGCTAAAAACTCTGGTCTTCAACAGAAACAATGTTTTTATGCCAGCCATAAGGATTGCAAATCTCTGATTACGGGATTATATTTTTTGCAATCAGAAGTTTTTTTCTGACAGAATATTTTTAGTTTTCCTGCATGTTTTGTCTCCCTACTCTTCATCTGTGAATATGTTCCTTTTCTAAATTTCCTTCTTTATTGATTTACTGCACAAAGAACTATGAATGGGTGAGGCATCCATTCATATCTTTTAACAGCATGTATTCAGGCTGTGTCTCTTCTCATTCTTTGTAAGGAGAGATTCGTTTTCCACTATTGTGAAAATGGAACTAATGCTTAGATTTATGATTTTTAAGCATTTGCTGTTTGAGAGCATAATCACCTAAAACAGTTGTTGTGCAAATTTAGCACATCTGGCTGAATCTTCCTCTTTGGTCTCCCTTAAAAGGGCTTCTGGTTCATAAAGCTCACCCTGTACTGTTTAGAGGTATAAGAAAGAACTGGGCAGGATTTAATTTTCCAGCAACACAAACTGTTGTGATTTTTATATTCTTATTTTAAGATTGAATGGGGAAGGAAAAAAAAGAAGACTAGAAATACAGTGCCCTGTGAGGAAAGGACTGACAGTATGGAAGTGGAGATAGGATGCTAAAATGTTTGGGTTCATCTTGTGTCATGGCGCTAAGTCAGCTACTGAGTAAATACAACAGCGTGGAAGCTCCTGTTATGGCTGTGATTCGTAGTTATGTGTGCAGTTCCCTGACACTGTCTCATTAAAGGCATGGAAGATGCACAGAGTGCCTGTGATTTCGGTTATGGGATTTTTGTAGCTTTAGTTTGATTGGAATGTTGTTTGTTATTCCTGGTAGGAAAACTAAGGTGAAGTTCATGCTAAAGGGAAGATAAGAAATCCAGCAAAAATTGTCAATGGGTGAACAATCGGTCATTATAAAAGCAGAAAATATAAGAAAATAAAAAATATATAGTCACACCTTCTAGTTTCTAGAGGTCTCTAATCCTACATAAGCAAGGTAAAATTATCCTAGGAAGCAGCCGAGCCAGAAAGGCCTTGAAGGTGAGAGCACACTTTTTCTTCTCTAAATTGTCTCAGGGAATTATACATTTTTAGACAGCACCTGCAGCTTTCTCTGCAGTGCTCAAAATCTGCTCACATGACATCTTTGGCTTCAAACGATGCAGCTGGCAGTAATTACGGGACTTGCAGCTCAGACCTGGTTTATACTTTAACTACTAATGGTCTGCCCTTCCCAGGCAGGGAACTTGCTCAATGACCATAATCACTTCCAGAATTTTGTTTCTGTTTTGTGAGCTCCAAATCTTAACTCCAGCCCCAAGCCTGTATGGAATCTCAATGTTCTTCATACGCAGAAAATTTGACTTTTATTTTGACTCCAGTCTTGGCTTACTTATCACTAGAATATTGTACACAGATACTCTTTCATCCTAACACCTCCACCTTTGCTTTTAATAGTATATAACAGTCTATATCGGTTGGAAGGGACCTACAACAACCATCTAGTCCAATTGCCTGACCAATTTAGGGCTTACAAGTTGAAGTATGTTATTAAGGGCATTGTCCAAATGCCTCTTGAGCACTGACAGCCATGGAGCATTGGCCACCTCTCTAGGAAGCCTGTTCCAGCGCTTGCCCACCCTCCCAGTAGAGAAATGCTTCCATATGTCCAGTCTAAACCTCCCCTGGTGCAGCTCTGAGCCACTCCCATGAGTCCTATTCAATGGATCCCAGGGAGAAGAGCTCAGCACCTCCCTCTGCAGCTCCCCACCTCAGGAAGCTGCAGAGAGCAATGAGGTCGCCCCTCAGCCTCCTTTTCTCCAAACGAGACAAGCCCACGTCCTTAGCTGCTCCTCACAGGACGTGCCTTCCAGCCCTTTCACAGCTCTGTTGTCCTTTCCTGGGTGCATTCAAGGACCTTAGCATCTTTCATAAATTGTGGGTCCCAGTTTCTCTGGTTTGTGTCTGGTTTTCTGGTCTGCTGGCACTAATGTGGTTCTTCCTTGGCAGTTGGTGTCCAAGAGTGACTGCCATGTCTGCTCTCACTTACCCCTACCCAGAAGTTGGACCACAGTGATGGTAGGCTGATGATCCGTGAACTATCAGATCACCTTATGACTGGCTCAGAGTCCCTGAGAGACTCTGGATGTATTTGAGATTTTGATCAGACCCATTAACTTCATGTCTTCTTGTGTTTGAATTTATAAAAGGAAAACAATCTTAAAAGGTTTTTCTGTTTGTACTTAGTCTTCACCCTTACCAACGTTTTTCTGGAAATGCAAATGGAACAAAGAGGTGACTTCTGTGCCAGAAATATGGTGTGGGGGCAGCAACAGCAAGTTCTGCAGCAAAGCCCCCACGCAAATTACTTTAATGTAGGTCATAGTGACAATAGATAATAGACAAGGTCCAGACAACATTTTAAAATCTTTATTATTCACCAGTTTTGTTCCCGTTGTCCCATGTCCCACCCCCCAATATCTATCGTCACATTTCATTCTCTTTCTGTTAAGGACTCGTGATGAGTCAGTGCCTGAATATCTCAAGAACCAACCACTCTGCCTGATTTTTTTATTAATATTTTATTATTATTATTTTTTCCTGGTAGGTTACAGCTTGAATGAGTGTGCTGTAACGCCAAGATAATCTTTGCTGTTCTTGAGGGCAGCTCACCTCGATATGCTTATTGCTGGAGTTATTAGAAAACCTGGCACCGGTAGAACAGCAATAAATTAACTGTTTTAGAATTATCTCCTAAACAGAACTTTTGCCTACTACCGCTGGACTTATTTTTCTGAAGCGGACACCTATGTATATATTTCAAGTACCGTTATTCAAACATGAATACATTTCATAGCTGGAAGTATTCAGGTTCAGAGTATACCGAGGGAAAAAATAAAGGCAGCAGACTCGAAAGATTCAAAACTGTAATAGTGACCTCTAGTGACTAGCCAACTAAGTAGGTTTCCCAGAACAAGCTTGAATTTGCTGTAAACCTAGTATTTTATAGGTTTAGAATGGCATTACACCATTTATAAGATAGAATTTTTGCTTTTCTGCCTTCTTCAGCCAAAATTAATTATTTGTACCTAAAGCTGCTATCTGCTTAAACGTTTCTTTCTTAATAATCCTTGAACATATTTTAATACCTTTATACTAGACTGAAAGTAATTAAACCTTATTTGAAGCACATCTGAACTTTTTTGCTGTGTGTTCTCTGGCACATAGAACAGAAAATGAGAATACTCCAAATAACTTCACACCTCACCTCAAACTCTTTGAAAGGATTTAATTTTACAGAATGCTTTCTCCTGTGATCTTAGTCGTCAGGTAGCTTTTGCTGAAAGCTTGTCCCATGTTTTTTTGATTAGATTCTGTTCATAAAAACACAAAATACTGTCCTTTTAATGTCATCTTTCTATAAGAGTTAAAATCACACTGCTGGAAATACAGTGATTTTGCATGATGCTGCCTTGGGCACAGTGGACACCCAGAGCACCAAATGTTTAGTCACAGTATAATCATTGACACCTTTTGGGTTTAGCGTGGGATGTCAGAACAAAACTTGATTCCCACTATATGTATACGTGGTGTATAGGGTCATTTATTACCTGATCACCTTCTAACATTCCCAGTGTTCTTCCTTGCACTTAGTGCAACAGCTGCACTTACTTAATAGGCAGCTATATGTTTCTTTTTACTGATATGCACTGAAAGCATCTCTTTTTGTTAAATACACAACTTTGCTTAAAGCAATATTACTTAAGGGGTGTGGAACAATAAAAAATTGGAAAGAGAGACAAAGAAATACAAATGCTGTTTAAAGCTCTTCACCAAGAAAAAACGAAGTAAAACATAACCCAAATGAAAGGAGTGACCCTTCCATTTGTCATTCCCAGGATTATTCAGTAAAATTTAGAAGGCTACTTTGAGTCATCTGTGTACATAGCTTTAGCTCTTTAGAGGCAATAACACGAGCTCTAATATTCAAAGTTCAGGAGATAAGCAGAAAGCAAGCAAATGAAAATAAGGTTTGACTTCTAATTTTCCTTCTGATGCAGAGGGTAGGAAAAACAGCTATACTCTAACGCCCCCCAAAAATCAGTGTTTCATTTAGATATTACTGAAATGAAAAGTTCTAGAATTTTTTGTTTCTGTTTTGAGAAAATTATTCAACTGAATAATACAAGAAGGTGGAAATATGGTAGGTCAGAAGGACACAGTGCCAGAACAGCATATGATAAAAACAGTGAGGGCTGTCGGTGAGTAATTTCCATTTGATTTCAAGGAGAGGTTATGGACTAAAAAATCTGGCCAAAGATTATGATCACTTTGTCATGTAATTAAAGACATTTGGCTGTCTGATAGAAGATTAGGATGCAGATATGCAGTATTCCGATACAACCTCACAGTGACACCTTTTGTAAGTCATACATATATGTATTGAAGATACCTACAGCTCCTGTTGTGCAGGCATTTTAATGTTGTTGCACATCTTATGTAAGTTTACTCATTATTAACCACATCTTTATTCAGAGGAGATACAGTTTGAAAAATATTTCAAATGAGTTATGTAGAGTCAAAACCAAGGAGAATCTGAGTCCCTTTAACACATACAGAACATGGCTCACAACACAAATCCATGATTTGTTGTTCCTTCCAAGTTTGGTTTGACCAGTGAAGTATCTTCCTAACGCGCTGAAAGGAGAATTGTCCTTCATGAGTTTTTCAGATCCTTCCTGTGCCTTGATGTTGAAAACTCCAGAGAAATATTGAGTCTTGATGATTTCAGTGCCTGGTAGGATAGAGATTTTGATATATTTATTGTTAGATTCTGTACATTTATGTCATCCCTGAACTGAATCCAGCTTATTTGGTCAGTCATGCTTGAGAGGAGATAGTTGCTGGATTTAATATTTTAGTTAGGGGTTGTTTTGCAGAGAAAGTTATTTTGATTGCCTGGTAGAGATGATTTACATCGTGGTCTCTGAGGTTATATAGCAGAATTTACTATCATCAGCAAAGTCTTTTTTATTATTATTTTGAGAGTTATAGTAAAAGCAATGGAAAAGCATATCATTTCGAACTTGCTTCTATCTATTGAAAATGTAAGATAAGAATTTCAAAGGCTTGATTCTCACTTAGTGAGCAGACTTTTCAAAAGTGATCAAGATTGCCCAGACTTTACTGCTGTCAAGCACCTTGAAAATTAAGATCCTTTGTAAGTTCAGTCTTGAAGGCTATGGAGTCCTGCAGTAAGATGCTGTGCTTTCACCTTCAGCTACACTTCTCAGCTGGCTAAAAGTACACATTTTAGAAGAATAAGCCTTGATCAGTATTTTCCCCTTATTTGATTTTGGTAGCATCTCTTAGATCTTCTTCAGGCAAGTAAGATTTACTAGTATTAGTTTATGTTCATAGCCTTATCTCTGCTATCATAAAACTTTAGTGAAGAGTTTTTGAAAATTGTACGAGGGAAAAATATATCTGCAAAATACTGATTAAATGAAAAAAATTGAGTAATTAAAGTGCATATCCTAGAAGAAAATAATTTTCTCAATGATAAATCTTCAAATAAAATGTTATCAAAAGTGTTTTGGACAAAATACACATTAGCTGAAATTTAGCTCCCAGGTTTATTTGTTTTTGTAGCTTTTAACTCTAAAACCCATTAAAGATAGAATACAAATCACTAAAGTGTTTTGAAAAATGGAGTTGCAGTCATCTTTGCAATTACAGAAACAAACTTGGTATAAAGCACCTGCCTCTCTGTTGTTTTTTAATAAATAGCACTCTTCCAAATGACTAGCTAGTCAGTGCTAATAACAGCACTCTTCTTTTTTTTTACCTCTGCTGAATAGTTTGAGATAGCTTAGCTTAGGGGGAAATACAGGTTAATGCTTCAGAGTTGAAGAATTGCAATGGTGAATGTTTGCCACCCTTCAATACTACTTACTTCTTCCATTACAAACTTAGTAACATAATTTTGGGGGAATTTATAGATGGTAACGCTAAGCTTACCAACTTACAGACTTACAGGCACGTGATTGTGCACTGGAGGAGAGAGCCATCTCTTCTCTGGAGAGTGCTGGAGTTCGATCATATAGATAGGTAGAGAGTTCCATGTTCCACATGTCCTACACTTGTGAGTAACCGATGTCGGCCCACCACTCACTGGTAGAACCTATTTAAAGAGCACAGCCTCAACTGGCTGGAGTTGAAAAGTGCACCATGTTACACTCTATTTTAGTTTTTTGTAATTCTTTCTCTAAGGTGACATACAGCTCCTGGTACAAATACCTAGATTGGACCCTGTAGGCAAGATCTGGACTAGTAAAAAAGATGTTGTGCTATGATTTTTGCAAACTCTGCTTTGCCTGTCTCCATTACTGTTTTATTTTTCTGCTGTATGTAAAAGGAAAGCCAGATCTGAAGGTTATATTCACTTACCCAAATGTCAAGTTCTGTGTGAACATCTCAGCTGACATTTTTCTCTGTGCTTGGTAAAGAATGATCCAAATGTCTGACAGTAGTGCTGTACCAGCTGTATCCTACTAGCCATGTTCAGACATGAAAGCTTGATTTGGTCATTGTCTCAGAAAGTTGATAAAGACCTGAAAAGGGAAAATTTTAACATAATAGCTTGACATTTTATGCTTTGGTGGGTTTTTTTTCTTTTTTCTTCCCCCCCCCCCCCCCCCCCCCCCCCCCCCAGCTTGGATTGAAGGTGCTTTCATGTGTTTAAACTAAGGGAAATACACTGTATGTGAAATACTTCATAGAATGCTTACTGCCACTTCACCCTTTTCTTGCACAGACATCTTCTAGCACTATATAACCCCCTCTATCACCAGCAGTCAATGCTTCCAGAGTGTGAGAGATGTTTCCATTTCCTTAATACTCAGAAGTTTATGGTGTGTATTTGATGTCAGATTTCCAAAGTGACATAAGAGTCAATAGTATCTAATTAGACATCTAATCAATGTGTTATGAATTTTTATATCTAAACATGTAAGCTCAAGCTGACCAGTTCTCAAAATCTGTTTTATCTAAGTTTAAGCTTTTTATGGCCTTTGTTTTATATAATAGAAATATTATTGATTATATGCAATACAAAGTCTTACTGAAGAAAAAAAGAATGTTCAGATTATTTTGAAAGGAACTTGTCCATGATGCTATTGTACAATAGATGACTGGATGAATTTGAGCTCAGAAACCAATTTATTTCAGAGTTCTGTTGAAGATTCAGTGAATGAAGGTCTGCTCTTAAATAAATTTAAAAAACCCCACAAATATTGTAACCAAAAAAAAAAATAATCCATAGTAGAACTCTTGCATTTCTCCTATTAACCTCAAAAAAGTTTTTAAATAGGAAACACTTTGAACAGATTTTGACACTGAACTGAAAGTAGGAATGTGGGCAAATAAATTTTAAATATTGATTATTTCTTTAATGGAAAAATTTAAAGAAAACTTTCCTAGCCTTTTTTTTTTCATTTGTGAGACTCACAAGGGAGATTATTTCATCCAAATTGTAAGAAGACATGTAGTGCTGGGATATCAGTCAGAGGATATTCAAATCATGACATTCACAAAACTGGTAGTTAAGCAACCTTTTTCTGGTATGATCATATTTTGCTGCTTAAAACTTGCTTGTACATAATTATATGCTCAATTCATATGATTGACAATGGTTATTTGCTTACTTTAACAACTAAAGCAAATAGTTTGACAAGACAAGAAAGGAATGAATCTAATTCTTTCTGTCACTGTTCACGAAAAACAGGCTGCAAATATATAAAGTGTTCAGATAGCTACTATCTATTTGATATTTCAACTGACTTTAGCACTATTTTCATGGATTATATTGTTGGAATTAACTGCTTCTATTAAAAAAATAGCCACATATAATTCCATTTTTAATCTTTTGTATTTTAAATGAATGTTTTAAAGATGTGTAACAATACCTTTAGATTTCTGAAAGAGTCCTTCTGGAAGCAGTTCCTTTGATTCTCCATCTGTTTGGTATTTCTTGTTAGTTTTATAATTTGTTGTCCAAGTTGTTCAGTGCTGTTTAAACTTTTATGTTGCATATATTAACTTCATAAATGTAAGAATTTTTATGACACAAGCTTGTGAGACACTGAGGGTTCAATGCAGTAGCCTGATCATAGGTGTCTATTGCCACATTGGATGTCCTGTGGCATGCAAAACATTGGCAAGGATCTGGCAAGTATGATGTAGGACTTAGACGACACCTGTGCCATTTTGGATCACCAGCATGAGGCTAGGCAGGACACCTCAGGACATCTGAAATGACAACAGGCACCATGTTTAAAACATTAAATCCAGCCTTGAATTTTTTTCTGAAAGGAAAATGGGACTTCCAAGGCAAGCTTCATAAATTTCCACAATGTGCAGCAACTTGATGCCTTGCATGGGCTTTTAGCCCAGATAGCACAATTCCTGGTTTGCTCAAGTGGTAAAGCTATTGAGAAAATAAACCTGGAGCAAGTCCCATTCTTATTGTCAATTCATCCTTTTCTGCAGATAATTTCAACACGTTTATATTAAAAGTAATTCATGCCACCATTTTTCTTCGGTGTTTTTTGTCCAGGTATATTTTCCCCTCTTCTTTGTATTCTGTATGCAGCCTTCTATTTATAAAACCCTTGGTTTGGGCTTGAGCTGCAAACTGGAGTCACCTGTGCTCTGTTCAAAGGACAAAGACTACGTGAGAGCACAAGTGGTTAATTAGGTTGTACTTGTATGAGAAAAGTTCAGGGGATGCATAGCTAAGGGTTTTGTAGACATAAAGCAATTGAGCAGCACACTTCCTACAGGATGAGCAGCTTTTTTGTGCTTATGCTGCTTCAGCACATTTTGATTAGCTGGCTTAATTTTGCCAAATAAATCTTAACGCTCTAGATTGTTTTCTGTAGCCACAGGCACAATCCTATCCGAAAAAAAATTTTCTGTCTTTCACTCCAAAGCCAGACAGCCAGAACACTATTAGAATCTGAAGAATCTGATGCCGCAGTCAGGTTATGGAAATTGCTTTCTAACCCACCTAATACTTCAATAAACTAGATGAAATAAGAACTAAATGCATTTTCAACAATTTAGCAGCAATGTGCTGTGCTACATGTCTGGAGAGTGAGTGACTCCATGTTGAAGAGACACCTCCGTGAGAGCTCTGGGGTTTGCTCCTGTTGAGCTGCCATTCTGCTGAAGTGTGGTGTGTTTTGCTGGCTCCTCATTTTACAAGTGTTAGGCTGTACATGTCATGATAGGCGATATTCCCTATCACTTCTGAGTCTTCTATGGTATTGCAACAGGGATTGCTTTTATTATTTTATTTTCAAAGGATTCTGGTAAGTTCTACCGTATGGGTGCTTTTTTTTCTTTGACTTCGGGTTACTGTTTGCGTACAGAAAGGATATTTTCTATGAAAGAAGGCTAGTTAATAGCAATCTAAAACAATCCTACACTATTTTCAGCCGACTTCATACTGCAAGTACTTTGTATTTTTTTGCTTACAAGTTGTTTCTCAAAACTAGAAAAATTTCCATACTGGAGAACTGTTCTGACAACTTACTGAACTAAATAAAATTGAGATCTACATTACCTGAGCTAAATGTTTTAAATGGAGATATTTTATTTGCTGGCACGTAATGCTGCCAATACATTTACTTTTATAACCAGGACTGGGATTTCTGTGCTGTTATACAATAGTCAAGCCTGATACTGTAATTTCCAAAAGGATCTATGGGTATCAAACCAAGTTTCCATTGATTTTGAATCACCTCTGTGATAAAACAAGAAGCAACAAAAGCTTTTCCTTCATGGAAGGATATACTTGTCATCATTTTTCCCTGTAATTGTGCTTGAAAAATTGCTATTGTGCTTGTTCTATCTAAGCTGTTTATAATTAGTATTCCATAATGTGTAGCAAACCAAAATACCTTTGCTAACAGCTGGATAGCGTGTACCTAAATTTCTGCCATCTGGTCCTACAGTCTTGGCTAATACAGTGGGCTGAACTTACCATAAAGTCAGTATTCAATAGAAATATGAAGCAGCAGAGAGGATGAGTAGAAGAGGGCAAGGAGGAAAAATATCAAAGAATACATATAGCAAGAAGATGTAATTTTACAGTTAACTATTCCCCTAAAATACTTGTTCACTGTTTCGTTATACATTAGTTGGATCATGGTCATTACCTCAAACAAGCAGTTTTAAAACTATTTTAATACGATAATAGATTCAAATGTTAATCAATACTCTATCTTTAGCCATTAGCCCTTTCCACCATAGTCACTGAAAATGTACCAGAACCCCTACCCTCACATCCCCACCTCTGCATTTATCTGAGTACCACGTTTCTGTTGCCTGGATACAACTGGAACACGTGAAAGAATGCTACTGAGGTGCCGTCAAGGTAGCCATTTTATTACAGTGATTTATAAATGGATTATCTGTAGAAATGGCTCAGTCTTCTATGCAAGCACCCTACAGAGGCAGCTGTAACTCTAATTGGCTGGTCTCAACAACAGGTCTTGCTTTTCTGTTATTTTACAGCAGTAGGCTGATGCTTGCCTGCAAATGGCCAGTATTCTAACCAGAAAGAACTAGCCAATTTCTAATAGTATTAAACTCCAAGTGTATTTATGCATTTTTCCTGTCCTTGGTCTTCAATTCCTTTGAGGTATCTGACCACCTTCAACCCAGAACTGTACTTTCCTCCAAATTCTCTTTAACAATAGAAAGCAACAGGGAGCAACAAATTGCCAAAATGGAAAGAAACTGTTGCAACCAAAAAATGTAGACCAGGATTTTTCCTCTTGCCTTGCAAAACAAATACCGTATTGAAGTAAATGTTGAGGGGTCAACATTTATATCACAGGCTGTTGCTTGCTTCATAGCACTTATTAGGGCAACTCTTCAATTATTAATCCTTTTTTGGAATGCTCAGCCTTTATTGCAGCACAAGGAAATTAGCCCAAAATTCTGTGTGATTGAAAGTATTTAAGTGAAAGTATTTATTTTCTGAAATTTGAAAGAATTTATTTTCTGAAATTTCCCTATAAGTGTTTTGTGAGAATTGCAAGCAATTATTGTCACTTTGATGACAGCAGAATGGCCAGATTGCTGCTGAAGGAGTGTGTTTCTGAAGATCTTCCTACCTGAAAAGAAAAGGTAGTTTTTACTGATAGCAAGGACTATGTCCATTCTCTTTCTTGCTAGTGTATGGCGCTTTCCACCATACATGAAAATTGGTTTTTACCAAAAGTAAGACACACTAGTGATCGTAAGTGGCAAAAAAGCACGTGTTTTCCATTTTTATTTTCACATGCATTCAAGATCTTGGGATATAACAGAGTTATTTTCTTGGCAGCTTATAAAAGGCATATATTTCAGGTATACCAGTGTTAAGCAGCAGATTTCTAAGTAGCAAAATGCAATTTTACCTAGTTCTTATATTTAATCATTGGGAGGATTTACAAAAACTGAACTTTCTGCAGAATTTAATGTTCATATAAAGTACAGTTAGGCTAATGTGTTGGTCCTATTTGTTTCTCTGTAACAACAATATACAGTTAAAAACACAGGTACAAATACTAAAAAGTACATGTTAAACCTTATGATTCCTTAAAAGCTACCACTGACTAATGTAAGAAAACTAGAAGTTCTACTGTTATTCTATAAAAAGTAGTTTTAAAATACTTTAGACAATGGAAGCCTTTCTCACAAAAGCTCATTGTACCACAGTCTGTTAAAAAAATTCATGTTCTCCCTTGTAAGGTTTTCTTCTAATTCTCAAAGCAGACCACACAATTCTAGGCTTGCTTTGTATGATTATGCAGAAAGAGTATTTAAGCATTAGGAACTTTAATTATGCAGAGGCTTTACTGAGGGACTTTAAATAAAAGATTTGTGCACGTCATATTATAATGAGCAAAGTAAATATATTTCTTGCAGTTATATGAAATATTACTGTACAGAGGACAGGGCAATTGAGTCAATAGCAACTGCACAGTGACTTATCAATGACTTATCAATGGTTTGGTGGGTTTTTTTCCTAAGATGTGTAGGTACCAGAATTTCTAAAACTCTGTTAGCCCATGTAGGTTTTCAGAGTTTCTCAGAAAGGCTGCATTATCTTTGTAGTACTGCCTAAGGAGCCCCGACTACAACAGGAATGCTGTGGCAGGTAAGTGGCCACATCTGTTTCAGTCTGATTCTCCATCACTTGTACGCCAAGGTAATGTGCCAGTTTTTCTGTTCAGACAGGTGAGATATGTTTGTTAACAGTTAAAAAAATACCTTGAAGAAAAGAGCAAAAAGACACAAAAAACCTTCTTGAATCATACCTCTTCTGGAAAAGGCTCATGAAGTCACTGCCATAGCAGTGTTTTCTTTTGCCTTGTCTAGAATTTAAAAAAGCCATGCTTCTTAGTTGGACTTCACAGCTGTTATGAATGGGGTCACAAATCTGACAGAATGTACTGCTTATTTTAGTTTTTTGGATGACAATAAAAATATGATTGTAACTGGAAGCAATTTAAAAACTGATGATCCAAGGCATTGGAGGTGAAGAGAATGTCAAATTTAAACACCTCACAACTCACATAGCATTCTTGCTAAGCCACTTTCCTTTGAAACTTAAGCATAGGAAGTATCATGCATGTGCTATAATCCTAATTCAGAAAAGTACTTATTTAAATGCTTCTGCATGTCCGTTTGTGAAATGCATTAGGCATTGTTACACTGAAGCATTATGTGTGAAATCCTGTCTCCATGAGTTGGGAGAAAAAACTCACTGATTTTTAGTAAGACCAGGGTTTTAACTATACCTATTAAATAGTGTGAATTTCAATATGCAATCTTACTATTTGCAAATGTCCATTTGGAATTTAGATTTATGTGTAAGTCAAGAATGATTGATCCATAGTTGTCTTTTATTATGAACAACTTTAAATGAGTTAGCAAGCAACACTTACTTAAAAATTTTAACCTGTAAATTATAAAAATAGAAACATATTATATAACATATTAAGGAGCTTTTATAAGGTATTATAATAAAACATTTTGTTATAGATTGAAATTTAATAAGCACTGAAGCAATTTGCCATAATGACTTCCAGACAGTAGTGCTGTGCCACAAATCCACTGATTTTGCAGATATGTCTAGAGGAACAAGGAGGCACACTTGATTTCTTCATATGCTATGATTATGGCCTAGGAAACTATTTTTGCCTAAACTCTTCATTAAGTTGTTCAAATTTTCTCATTCACAAAAAACCAACCTCAGCACTTGTGGTGTGTTTTTGCTTCTCACAATAAAAAAAAAAAAAACCCAACAAAAAAATCCAAAAAAACCCAGCAAAACCCACAATGGTGTAGCTATCTCATTTAAACTATGGCTGGTGAACATGAAATGAAGACACACTTCCAGCGCTCCTGCTCCATATTGTCTTTCTCATAAAGCTGTATTTTACAGGCCTTAAAAGTTACAAAAGAAAAAGCATGAGGACAGAAAATTAGAAAGAAAAACACTGAATTAAATAAAAAAGTAAGTACCTTAATCATAGCTCTGGCCTAAATTGGAATGAAAAGCCCTAATTACAAAGAAACACTCTTTACTAAATATAGGTTAGTATTGAGTGTTATTACCAATCATACCAGTTCATAGTAAAATATAAAATGCTGAAATAATAGTAATTTCAGAAGAAAAAATCTGCTTTTAGCCAGGATCTCGACTATGTACATAAACTCTGTCCAATTGGAGGAATCTGTAGTCATTCTCCATTTCTGGTTTCTCCTTCTTTACCAGTTACCAGGATAACTTGGCAAAGAAACCACAAGTGTAACATGAAAGTGACACTGTTATGTCAAATAATTTGTTTTAATATGGGTAGAGATGAGCGGCATTCCTTAACAACCAGCATTTTTACTTTTGTGTGCTGCTGTTACTGAGCACTTTAACTGCAGAAAATTATGGGCTCTGTTGGTTGATTTTCAAAATAACTGGTTTTATTACCTTCATGGATTATAATTTATGGATTAAGCTAATTACACAAAAAAGACTTGAATCTCAAGTATGTGATCATTATACTTGAACAACACTAAATATTATAGTTAAAAGCTGAATACCTTTCCTTGAAAACTGTATTATTTAGCTATAAGTATGATCATTTCAGCATATTTGGATACTTTTTCCTATACTGTGAGAAGAATATAATCAGTTATGGGCCCTAAATGTGTAAAGGTAAATCCATTTTGGGACAATACTTCACTGCGGTTTATAGAAGCTTGTAGGGACAGTGCTGATGAGGTTTGCTACCTCCAGCCTAGGTAGTTTGGTTGCTTCTTTATGGTTTGTACTATACAGAAAACCATTTCTAGGACCAAACTGTTTTCAGTCAAACACTATGTTGCCATATTTCTGCTGACATTGTCTGTTGGCATTGTGAAAGCCCTCAAGACCTGAAGAGAGTCCAGGCTTGCCTTTCGCATCCAAGGGGTTACGAATTTTTTCTTTTGGGATTGTGGATCGTTGTTCAGCCTTTCCACAGCTCCTCCAGCTCCATATGAGATTAAGCAGTTCAGCTTTTGCTTCTTCTGAAACACTTCTCTTTCATGAATACTAAAAGTAGCGATAGAAGAGAAGAATTAGTGCAAGGCAAATCGGGGAAGCAGAGGTGGAGGGAGGAGTGCCAGCAGTGGCAGGGAGATGCTTCCAAAAGAAATATGATATGGTTAAAAACTCAGCGTATAAATCATAAGCCTGCTTAAGAAAAGAAAAAGTGTCCTATAGTACCATATTTCTAGAAGCATATTAAAGTGAATAATTTCAAAATCTTGTCATTACAAAGTGATTTCACAACAGAACCTTAATAGAAAATATTTCTCTCCATAAGGTAATTAAATAGCTCATCGTTTACTATTGCAAAATGGTTCAAAATTTCATTTCTGGGTTTTGTCTTTTTTATAAAAGCAACGTTATATTCTTTATGTCCAAAAGAATAAAACCTTCAGCTTAAAAATTATCCACTCAATGTACACTAAATGATGTTACAGTAGTAGTGTCCTCTTTCCTTTGTTGCTTTCTCGGGATGTGCTATTTGATGGGTCACTACAGATTAGAACAGCCATGTGCTAAACAAATAAAAATGGGACACTGCATTTGATAACATTTGCTAAAGAAAAAAAATCCAAACCTCAGCATCTTCTCTAGGTCCAAAAACTGAATATGAGCAACTCTGACCTGACCTTGAATGTGGGACTAGATAACTGCTTCAACGTTATTGCTATCTTGTATGTTTTCCATGAGCTACTACTACACTATCATTTTTCATTTTTGCACTGTGTAGTTCTCCGTCAACTACATGTGTAAAAGTTAACAAGCTGTCTTAACTAACACAGATTTATTATATAACTAGCTTTATTTTTAAAAAGCAACCTATTTAATGCATCAGATAAACACGTACTTAATTTAAGTACTTACAAATCATGTATTCAAATTTTTGCCCTGAGTCATAGAATCATAGAATGGTTTGGGTTGGAAGGGACCTTAAAGATCATCTATTTCCAATCCCCACAGCTTTATAGGGATTTTCCCCATGCTTTCTGTGAATTCCTTCCACTTTGTAGAATTTTCCCACAGTGTTACAGGATTTCCTAGATCTAGAAACTTTCTAGAAATTCCCTGTGGCTTTCTAAGAATTCTCTCTCAGACGCACACACACAGATACACACCCATTAAAGTAGTTACTGTAATGGTGATGGAATTGCCACAGTCAAATATGAGCAAATCAATGTAATCCAAGTTAGTATTTCTGTGCAAGTAGCGGAGCTAAAATCATATATGAAAATAAGTTAGACTCCATCTTTGTCTAGTATGTACAACATTTTGGAGTAGATGTTTCTATAATGTGTTAACTCTTCACAATCAGAATGCCTGCCTGCATTTTGTTAGTTAATAAAATTCCCTTTCTCTGCCCACAGCAGCTCACAATGGCGTGATTTTTTTCCTCACTAAAGTTGCGGGACTCTGCCTGCTGCCATCCTATGCAAGTGCTTCAGCTTCATGCAGGCTCAGAAGCATTAGCACTAAGCTGGACCCGTTCTCTCACCTTGAACAATCCCACCTCAGGAAAGAGTCTTCGGTGGCTGCTTTGGGTTTTGGCTCGGCAGCGTGACTCATAGCCGATTTCCTACCTCACCTCAGCGTTACAGTCTAGCAGCCTTTTTGCTACCGTGGGATTGAAGGCCAATGCCAGTATCTTTCATATTTCTGTCTTTTTCTGAATGAGGATATTTCAGTCATTGTGGCTCAGTTTTCTACTGAGGATCTCCCGTGTGTTAGAAGATTCTTAGAAGGGTTTTGTGGCATGCGTTGCATGTTCAGAAATAAAACAGAGGTCTGGACCATCCACTTTCTTACAACAGATGCATATTTACATTATTCCTGTGTTAACTCTGCCTGCAATGATATTGTTTACATGGGAAAATACAGTAACAGTTGTTTTAAAATCACTATGCAAACTTCTGTCCACATATATGCATTCCTGTGTGGGCGCACATACATTTTGACTGCTGCTACAGACAGAAGCAGGGGTATAATTGCCTTTGCTCAGTTTGGCTGTCCTCCAAAATGACGCAGAAAGTCACTTCTCAAAATTGTTCTTAACTGAACTATAAAAAGATGTCCTGGAGCTGACTTTACAGGAGCCGTATGTACGGTTTGGCATATATTGCTATTTTTCTGTATAGAGAGTATATTGCTGAAGGTTTGTGGGAGGTAGGCATAGGAGGTCATATGAAGAGCCACATTTCCATACGTAGGATTACTTTCTGAAGGGGAAAAACATGTATGACTAGAATTTGTCTCCACAATTTTTGGAAATGATGTAAATATAATATATACTGTAGACATCAGAGGCATATGATCTCAGAAATTCTCTGAAAAAGGACATGGG
The DNA here is from genome assembly GCF_017639655.2 of Falco naumanni. NCBI lineage: Eukaryota > Metazoa > Chordata > Aves > Falconiformes > Falconidae > Falco > Falco naumanni. The sequence goes on from NC_054068.1 coordinate 9,364,505, forward strand.
GGAATTACTGATTAGAGAAGCTTGTTTGTCTGTGTAGGGATCAAAGGGGCAAAACGTAGCCTGTAACACTCACCATTTTTTAATTATAAGCTCCAATTAAGTGACGCAGAATAATCTTCAGCATTCCATCTGGCAGCTATAAGAAGAGAGCTAGAATAGCAGTTAACGACGTTAATCAAGGCTTGAAGTAGACGGGTTCAAGTACTGCAAGTTTTGTTTAAAAAATAGGAGTTGGGGACAGGGTTAGCCTTTGAATAACATTCCAAAAACACTCTGCAGCCCAAGAGAGAGGAACAACATTCACCCTTCACTCTTACATTAACCCCTTGACTTTTCCCCTGCATTTACTAGTCTACAGCCAGATGACCAGCACACTGTCATTTGCTACTTGTTGTTCCTATCATACATGGGATTACCACTGAAGCATTGGAAAGACCTTTTTGGAAGATGCTTCGGAAAAATATTGTGAATTTGGTCCTCATGTCACAATGGTTTCAAAAAGCAAAACGTAATCTTACTTCTTTAAAATTATTTTAACAACTAGTACTGGAAATCAACAACTCATTTTTACATGTGATATGTTATATGGGAGACTATATGATATATATTGTTTTACTTTATGTTTCTGCTTGAAGGAGTAATAGGTAATATTGAAGGAGTAATATTGGCAATGAGAAAATTCCAAACACACCATATATAAGCTATGTCCATATATAGAAATATATATTAATGTGTATATGTGGTCAATATGCATATCAATCATAATAATTAGCATGTAGTGCAGAGGAAAATCCTTGACATTACTGTATAAGGGCTGTGTGCTCTTGTCTTAGTATGTAGTCAGTCTTTACCAGCACAAAAGAAACCCCACTGCTATCCCAACCCAGCATTGCAGAATGTGATAATTTTACTAAAAGCCAGGGGTTGGGAGCAGAAAACCAGGCTTATTATAGTATTTTCTGATTCAGAAGGCCCTTTTCTAAAGGTTACATGTAAGGCTGGGAAAGATATTTGATAGCACTTTCTTGAAAACTATAGCTTTGTATCAGAAATGTTCTATGTATTTGAGCCAGTTTTAGTAAATTGTCTCAGTAAAAAGCTCTGAAAAAAAATCTAGATAAAGATAGCTAAAAAAAAAATATCCCTTTTCTATTAGCTCCAAGTTTAAAGCAGATTGAAAACTATAAAAAAAAAAAAAAACAAAAAAAAAAAAACCACAAAATAATCAGAAGTCCCAAACATTTGGTTCAGCTAAATGATCAGTATATTGATTCTTTACCCACCCACCCCCACCCCCCCCATTTTACCGTTGAACTGATAGAAAAAGAACCAGGTATTTGAACAATTAGTTATTGTAGATAGTTTAAAATTTATACTGGAAGAAGACAAGGTTTTTTTTCCAGCAGAATCCCTGACATCAGGAAAGGATGAAGCCACTGATTATGGAAGAAAATGAGCAAACAAAAAGTAGAATGCATTTCTTTTATATCTATCTTTCATATCACTGGCACTTTTGTATGGTCTAGTTCTAACACACATTTTAAACTACAATAACTGGCAGCAGTTTGGTTCCTCAGAAAGAGACTTAATAGTTTCTGTAAGAATACACAGATTTCTATGAAATGCTGGGAAGAAAATCAAGCAAATGAAAAGATATTTGGATGGATAAACTTTGTTTTCACTACAGAGTTAATAAGATGTGAACACTTCCATTTATACCACATTAAAGCTTTTGAAAGTTTACTCATTTGGAAGCTACAAAATTTATTTCAGAATTCAGAATGAAATGCTACATGGGATTCATGTAAGAATTCATTTGCAAGATTCGTTTAGAATTCAGCATGAGACATTACAAAGGCTAGCAGTACCAGGCCCTTTACTGGGGAGGGACTATATTTTTCTTTTATGTGACTCTTGTTTTTCTGTAGATGTTTAAGTAAAATCAGATTACTTTTACCTGAATTGCTTATAAATTTAAAGATTTTTGGCCTAGGGCAAACAGGAAGCTTGATCTAAGACTTTTTAGAGTTTTTTAAAATTCTCAGAACCTCAGCTTTTAGACAGAAACTTAAAAGTGCCGAATAATTGCCCAGTAAACATCTGAATTAAGAATTAAGACATCAAAAAATTCCCCTGAAAACCTTACTTTTTATATTTTGCTTCCCAGTGTTTACCTAACCGCATTGCAGAGTTTTGAACTGCACGTACTACCTCTGCTTTATTGAATGTAATTATTCATCATACATGAGTAAAGCACAGTCTGAAAGTTGCAGGCGCAATTTTATCAAAATGTCTTCTGTTTCATCTCTCAAAGTGATGGTCTCACTAAATGAAGCTGTGCAAATAACTTAAAATTCATTTCCAAAGATCGATAGTAAAAATACAGTTTAATTATTCTCTTATACTCTGTTGAGACAACAGGATCGGCTGGTAGATATTAAATACTTTTTTATATAATGGACAGTAACAGATATTTAAAAGTAAAGCTTATCTAAACTATTTAGGATAGTTTACACATTATATTTTTATCATCTTTATTGGCACATTGGTTAAGTCTGGTAAAAGGGATCTGCAGAAGATATAGGATTATGGTAAGAAATATGCTAGAGGTCATTGTCCTATTTTGGCTTTACAAGAGAGTAATTGGATTCATTTAAGCTCTGTTAATGCAATAGTATTGTTTCAAATACTGCTATATATTACATGTTTTTCAAGTTGTTAAATTAAAAAAAAAAAAAAAAGGGAAGGAAAATCACATTGAAATTTGACCAACCAACAGAAGCTAGTCATAACTGATCTGTATATCTAGGAAAGGGAGTAAGGGGGAAAACAATCATCTGGACTTACTGAAATGAATACAGCATATCTGTTGATACTAAAGATCAGGGTCAGTAGAGCATTACCTCAAACATCTGGATTTTTGAGAATTTTATGGACTAAAAATAAACAACATTAAGCCCCTGAGGAAATTCACAGGCAATTAAGGGGATGACTTGATGCCAGAAAAATGGGATAGTTCAGCTGAGGGTGAAATGTCTCTCTTTACTTCTTTCTCCTGACTTTTGGAAAGTGAAATCTTTAATTATTTAAAAACTGCAATAGGCAGAAATAAGAGTTCTGGTATTATTGTATTTGGCTAAATTTATATTGTATTTCCAAGCTACATATAGATTTTTAGAGTCATTTTAGTTTTATGAATTATGAGTACTTCTTGTGACATGATATAAAACCAAGTTTTCCTTTCTTTATTATAAAACACAAGTAATGCCTTATTCAAAATTATAAGAATTAATTCATGTTTACAAATAGGTTTTTCTTCATTGTTTCTGGTTTGTATTGACCACAGCTGGGCCATGGCAGTAAATCCTTGCTGTCTTACCTCTGCTTTGCTGCCTCAGCAGAGTCATTCTCCATTTCTACCTACCTAATTTCCCAAGTAACATCACAGCAGTTGCAGCTCTTCCAGTAATCTCAATACCAAGAAAAAGTATTTGCAACCTTATCCAGGCTCATATTATTAATTCATATGAGCTGAAAAAAACATCATGTATCACATTTTGAGGTATGCAATCAGGAGCTGAGATTCTGAAGAAACATTTAGATCCAGACCTAAATTTCAAAAAGTTCTGTCTTAAGTAGTAATTATTTTTGTCCAAAAAAACGTATCATCATTTTCTGCACTGTTGGGAACTTAGGTTTTACTCCAGATACACAGAGTCTCCGAAAGCTTGATTCATTAGCGTGCTACACCTATTTGTAGTACACCCTGCTGGTGGTGGGACAAGCCACGGGCTGAGTCAGGTACAGGTGTAGAGGTTCCTGGTTTATGGCTTTAATTTCAGTTGTCATTGCTGATAAACCACTTCCATCCACTCCTCTCTTTCAAGTAAACCTGAGTGCGTGTAACCATTTCCAAAGATAACACAGCCTGTCAAGCAGGAGTGCAAGTTATCTATGGAAGCTCATAGAGGACTGCAGTGGTGGTATGATCCTGTAAGGGATAAGGCTGGAAGATGTCAGCCCCCCAGATGTCAGCCATCACCTCACACTAGCACTCGGTACAATTCCAAAGTAAATAAGCTGGGGAGAAAAAGGAAAGCTGTTCCAGCACATGGTTTTGGAACTGAATCAGAAGAAAAATGTCAACTATAATGGGGAAAAAAAAGTGGCGGTTTTCGTTTGTTTTTGTTTTTTTTTTTTTTCCTAAGAAAAAAAGCAGAGTGTCTCAGAAAAATGTAAATGGCTAATAAATAAGAGTTTCTCTACCCTTTGTTTTAAACATTTATGTAGCAACAGCTTCTGTAAAAATTGACAGCAATTCACTAATTGTCTTTACTCACATTTTCTTTCTTGCCTGGAAAGACAGGCCATTTTTTTTTTTTTTTTAATGCATTTGCCGTACAGATAGAACAGTTACCCATTAAACAATATCCTCACCTGCTCAGGATTAAATGCATATGGTAACTGTGTGATTTAACTGAGGGAAGTCAGCTGTCCTGTCTTAGTAGCAGAATACTTAGGCTGACGCTTACATGGGGCTTTTCATTAAATTCATTAATCTTCAATAATGTCTCTGCAAAAAAGACAGGTAATCCTTAATGAAAAGGTTTTTCTTGGGATCAGTTAGTCTAAAGGTATTGAGCTTCCATTAAAAGAAAGTATCTGTTTTGAATTACCGTTATCTCCTGAGAAGGCTGACTTGATGTCCTTTTTTTTGTTTCCCAAGCTAAATTTCACTTTTTCTTGCTCTTTACCGCAAGCATAAACAAGATACTAGTTTATCTGCTTCTTCATATACAGAATTAATCTCTTTACTTTGCTAGAATATTCAGTTTAGCAAGCTGGATTAAAAGAAGTACATAAAAAAAGAACCAAAAGAAGAATCATTTTGACACCTATGCAAAAGCATGCATAGGGTGATGTTACATGTTAAATCTGCACTGAAATGGAGGTATTTTAATACATTTCACATAATTATATTTCTACCCCATAGCTTTTCAGTTTATCCTCCTGACTTAGTAGGCTAATATTTTAAGTATTAGCAACAGAAAAGATATTTTATATGAAAGATAAGTGCCCTGAATATTATAAAATACCTATTAATCAGCAGGCATGGGTGAGAACATAAAAAAGATTTTTGTTAACCCAGTTGTGGTAGTTCTGTATAGGATCAAGATGGAAACACAGGCAGAAAGTTATTTAGATAACTAGACTGTTGTTGCTCATGTTTTCTCCTTGCAGTGAATAAGTGCCGATGTTGCAATTGCCTGATGAAATGATGACCAAGACAATCAGTTTCTACCAGTGAAATTCAGCTTAATGTTTACCATGGGAAATCATTAAAAGTGCTCTAGATGGTTACAACTGAACGTAAGTTTCACAAAATTATTCTTAAAATTATTGGATATGATACTGTTTTCACTGTAAGGAATAGAAATACCCTAAGGATTTCAATAAGATAGAATTTATACATTCCAGAACCAGACATATCTTTTGATTAGTTGTCACTCTATCAAAGCTGGAGTTAAATAAAATTTAGGGTGAAAAAATACATAAAGAAGCACGGGGACACGAGTCAGTAAAGTTGCTGTAGCTCTGATTGAGTTTAAATACAGTAATTTAATTTTTTTTATTTGAACCCTTATGAGTTTTTGTCTAGATAAACAAATATTGATTTAGCAGTTGCAAAGGAATTCAAATCCTGGGTTTCAGTTACAATTTCACTTTTACTTTATATCCATGGATCTACTACTGATAGAGAGCAGAAAAGTCAATTCTTCATTTTAATGTGGTTAGGATGAAGCTTGGGATGGAGTAGGAATACCTACTCAGAATGAATTGGACATTGTCTGCTAAAGCAAAGTTTCATGAAAGAAATACTAATTTATTGAACCTATTTCTTTCAAACTATACAGGATATGACAGACATCTACCAAGCCATTTCAGATTTCCAAAGCAACTCTATTAAGCTACTACTACAAAAACAAAAACAAGTGTGGAAATCGTTGCCTACCTGTACATCTAAGGCACTGTTAGCTTCAATGACTCACTCTCATTAAGTTCACTCTCAACACTCTCTCTAACTCTTCCTGACAGTATCTCATTGTTATGCTTGAGGTACATCCAGGGTAAGTTACTTCTCTCTAGCCTGAATGAAATCTAAGCGCTAATGGAAATTAAGATGCAACTTCCTTAACATTTGCTAGTTTAAAGTATTTTCAATAGTAGCTTCAATTAATTGGTTTGACGTTTTTCCATGAAATGAACTATGACATTTGGAGGTTGGGAGGTAACAGCAAAGCAGCTTTTAAGAACCAGAGCCCTCAACTTTTGGTTTTGTTGGTTGGTTGGTTGGTTGGTTGGTTGGTTTTTGTTTTTGTTTTTTTTTATGATGGAGAGCTCCTCTTCCATTTCTGTGCAAAGCCAAGCAGGCAATTTTTGACCCATTGCAAAAAGTGGACTAAGCTAACCTTGCAACTTTGAGATGAGAAATGTTGACATAGATATTTGTATATGAGAAGAGATCTTAAAAGTTTTCTCAGATTTTCCTTCTCCCTGCCAAGATGCAGGGTTGAGTATTCTAGCCATTTCAAGACATAGCTGCAGAGTTTCACGTACCTAGCTCAAACAGCAGTTTAAGATCACAGGCTGGATCTCCTCTGGAGACAGACTACAAATGATTACATAGCCAAGTGACAGTTTCATCTGGCAGGTGAGTACTAGACTGTATTTCAGCAAATGGTGATACACTTCTACCACAGTGTTGGTCTATGCATGAATGACTTGTACAGTACCATACCAAGCAGTCCAAGCAAGTCTAGCTTGATAATATGCAAAATATTTTGGGTTGAGATTCAAGGTGGATGAAAATATCAATGTTCTCAATACCTACAAACAGAAAACATTAGATGATTAAAAGCATGTTTGATTACTATCCAAGAGATTTGTTCAGTTGTACATTCATTTTAGGAAATCAGCTGTAAGTGAAACAATGAAATGCAAAAGACACTGAGAAACTGGTAAACTGGCAATAAAGGAGATACTTTCTATAGAAATACATTCTTTCAGAATTGAATAAGTAGTTTATTAACTCAGTCCTATCACCTTAATTTCATAGGCAGTGCATGTTTCTATTTATTATTGCATTTCTCATCTCTCTGCTAAATTTCAGTGTCACCTTTAATGTTCTCATTCTGACTCTGCTGTAGTCATCTATACAGAATTAAATAAAATTCTTACCAAGAAGCTGCAGCCTTGCCTGCTTAGGAGACAGAACAGTTCTTGGCAAACAGCTAGTCCATGGCTAAATTCCATCCTCAAAATCCTATTATCTTAAAATTACTCTTTAAATGTAAATGAAGGCTTACAAGGCAGAAATGCTTCACACTTTTGTGTTTGCCTGAAAGCAAATAATACAGTACAGCCTACTAAAAAGCCGACATATTCATTACATATAAATGTTTCAAATATAGAGCAATAAAAACTCCATCTAAAATCAGAAATAAATGCAGATTTTAACTTCAATTATATAGAATGTTTTGCCAACTTCTGAAAGAGTTTAGGAGAAATTCTTATGGATATGGAAAGAAAGAGATTTAAATATAAATTGATTCTAGGTAACTATTTAAAGGACTGATACAGCTGACGAATCATGTGCTTCTTGGTATATAATTACATAAACCACTCCAGTCAAAGACTGAGGACAGTGTCAGAATTTTCATCCTAGATGTTCAAAATTAGATAGTTGTGAACAAATTAAAATCCAAAGTTTTGCGTATACATGTTAAAGACTCTTGATACAAAGTTTTGCATATAAATGTTAAAGACTCTTGATACAAGGGTAGCAGCTGTCTGACTTCGGCAATAAATGTACTTCCATTTTCAGCCTGAGCACTGTCTAGCATTAGATAATGGTCCTGAGTTCAACCCCAGTTTCTACATAGGATTAAATATAGGAACAGAAATATGTGTAGATAGAGAAGGATGGATTTTGTCTGCCTGGAAGCCAGCCTACCACAGTTACTGTAAACCACTGCAGAGCATGAGTGCTCTGCCCTAGGTCACTCCACCTGCATTGTTCAGGCTCAGACTTGCCTGTTTGAGAAACTCATCCTTCTGAACAAGTTGCACAAGGTAAATCACAGCTTGGATATGTTTTTCAGCATTTTGGTCTGCATGTGTTTCTGTTTGTGTTCTGACTTTGCACAGGAACAAAGCCCTCACAGTCAGATATACCTGAGACATACTGTGGATGTATAGAGCATGCTGAGGTTGTGAAGAGGTGAGAAATTCTGTGTACATCTGAAGCCAAATGAATATAAAGCAACAAGAGGTGAGAGGGTTTTTTTCCAATAGTAATAAAAGGTATTGCAGGAAAATGCTTAATATAACTGAGTTAATAAAAATATATGCCTAATTTCTTTACTGAAGAACATCAGAGTAATGATCACAGAAGTTTCTTTTCCTGTACTATAATTACTATTTTTTTTTAATTAAGTGTTCCTACATGACAGGTTTGATCAGAAGCAACTCTTCCTATTTCAGCCTTTTGGAATGAGAAGACTACCTGTATTTTTTTGCTATTTTGTAAGACTAGAAGCACATATGTAAGTTGAATTTTTAGCAGGCTATGGGCAATCTGTCCTCTATACTTCAAAATGATTCAGTGAAGTATCCCATAATAGAAAACATGTTTCTGCTTCTCTGTTCATGTGTATTTAAAGTGTATTTGAAAGTGGAAGTGAAGAATCTATCATTCCTAAAGTTCAAGTTGTGCGCCTGCTGCTAAAACTCAGGTGGATCAGTACTTCTCTTATCTTTAAGCAGATATTTGCCAATTTTGGCAATCAAACTGGCACATGGTTTTATATATATATATATATATATATATATATATATATGATCTCCTTTTTTTATCCTTTAATGAATGTAATAATGTATTGCCTGAACAGGCCAAAGAGGATAAATAAAAAAATTGAGAGTGACCAGAGAAACTAAAATGAGTGCTTCAGAACTAAATGACAGTAACTTACAAAAGCAATTACTTATGTCTGCAAAAACTTCAACATGAGTAGTGCTTGTACACAACAGAACTTAATGTGACAGTTCATACATAGGTTCAAATGGAATAGTATCCTTGTAAATACATTTTTTTTAAAACTATGAAAGAAAAGCATTTGTATGTGGCTACTATTTTGCCCTACAGTATTCTTGCAGTTGGTGGTCTGAGGAAACCAGAAAAGATACAAAGTGTGAATGATGCTATTTAGATGTAATACATGGTTTTCCATGGTCTGAGAAAGGTAGTGAAGTGAGGATAGGCATGCCCACCTCGTTAAGAAACACCTGGAGAAAAGGCATAATATTTCAGTTGCCATTTGTGAGCAAAGGCAGATATACTTCCTTTTTGACAATCTTCTGCCCCTTCTCTCTACCCATGAAACTCAGACCGTACACTAGAAAACAATTTCAGTTTCAAATAAATACCCAAGGGAAATATCTATCAAAGTGTCCCGTAACAGCTGCCCAAACAAAGGTTACCTGTAAGACAAATGCATTATGCCTATGGCTGTAGAGATGCAAAAACTTAGTGTCAGAATGTATTGAAATCGCTTCGTACCCATGTACCACACACCATCCAGAAAATGCTTCACAAACACATCCCTGCCATAAAAACTTATTTGAAAGGTGTGTTTGGTGCAAAACTTTTGACCACCAACATCTGGGTTAGCCGTCAGCCGTATCCCTTTACACTTCTACCAGCCTGTGGGCTTGCTTGTTATTTCAAATGAAGGCCTGGCATGAATAGAAGATCTATGCATCTAGTTCTTTCAGTGTTTTTCTCATTTCATGAGTTAATTTGCTCAATCCTTAACAGACAGTGAAATAAACCCCCTCCCTTCCTATAACTAAAGTATCCCAATTTGTCTTCAGCAAAGTAAATCAAAAGAGTCAGTCATCTACAGGACTGTATTCAAAATGTTCTGATTAAAGTTAAAAGATGGAGTTTATTATAACAGTAAATAACATAAAACTATTTCTGAAAATATTCATTTATTATATCACAATTGGAGTAGAAGCAAAGCGTCTAGATCATTTTGCAAGAGGGTAAAGAAAATAATTACGTTTATCTGTAAGGTGCTATGAAATCTCCGAATGTAAGAGGCTTTAAAAGCGCATAGTACTGAGTAAGTGGGAGTACAAAATCTGATAGTTTTGCTTTACTATACATGAAATAAATCAACAAAAGAAAAAAATGTTATCGAACAGTGATAAGAGAACCACATGTTCAGCTAGTTCCAAAAATAGAAGTTAATACTGTTGATTCAGAATATTTCATTTCCTTCAATGTGATGATACCATAGAGTTCAGCCATGAAGGAAAGTTTACATAGCACGATGCTGCGCTAAAATGAGAAGTCGATAGGAGCCGGATGCATGGGCAATAGGCAGACACACCCCAACATTCATTGCATCTAGCACACTTTTATTCAGTGCTTATATGGTGAAAAAGACCCCAACTTTGAAACTTAGACTGGTGAGTTTTAAAATATATCCAGAAAACAGGATTAAATAACACCAAGCAGCTTGTTTCATCCAGCTTTCCTCCTCTGCTTCAACACCTTCTGCTTTGGACCCCAAAGTTACTATCACATGAGGGAACAGGGAGGAGAACCGGGCCACTGCCTGGTAGCAGGCAGCGGGTGTGAAGAGAGGACAGTGTTTCTGGAATCCTCAAATTTTCATTTAATTTGGAGAAGGGATAATATCTGGTCCTTGTACCAGTAGCTGTGGCAGGAAGGGTGTCCAGTCAAGAACCACTTTGTTGCTCATTCACTATATCGGACTTTGACTTCTCATTATAAAGCTTCTGACTGCTGAGGAAATTAATAACATGAGAAAACTGAAAGCTACCTTTAGGTACCTTTTCATTATTTGCTACAGGTGTAAATAGAATTTAATGAAGAGATTGTTAAATCACAGAAAAACAGGTTTCTAGGTATATCATTCTATAGATGATAACAATGAGTTTACAAATGCGTCCTAGGGAGTTAATTACAAGAATGTTTAGCAAATTCGAGTAGCATGATAAATTATTCCACGCTATAACTAATCCAAAGTACAAGAGAAGAATTCTGCAGCCAGTTTTGAAAACTAGCATAAGAGAGAAAACTATTCAATAAACACCATCCAGTAGGGCATCTATCTCTGTCGCTTTCAGTTGTGGCATAGGTATATAAACCAGACTTCTTGTTAGCTGTGGAAGATCAGCTCCTGTTAATTTTATTTTCTATAATTTTCTCATGTGAAATCAAATAGTAACCATAAGCAGTTTTATATTTCAGCTATGAGAGGTAAATATAGTAATTTTAAATTATCTGGACTATATATTTAGATAGATAGATAGATAGATGGATCTGGATCTATGTAATTTCTTTGAACTCTACTTCATCTTCTACAAAGTTACTACCAATAAGTAATATTATTAGTATTATAGTACCCCCTAGATTCCAAGTCATGAATCAGGATCTCATTTGTTCCAAAATAGAGGATATAATAACTGAGATACAACCCATATCTGGGAGAAATATTGCCACTTGCAATAAACCAAGTGTTCTCATAAGCAAAAATAAGATCTTGTGTGTAGGACACAGCTTTTCTACAGCAACGATCTATATTTTTTGCTCAAAAGAACTAAACTAATGGATAACTACAGCTGTCCTTCAGTGGCTAGGTTTTTTTTTAATGGGCACAAAAATTATCTTGTTTGTTAATAAGTGCCTCCTCATGCTGTAGTTCTGTACAACATGAAAAGGTGCATGTATGATTTTACTGGCCAGCTGATGCCATCTACTGGGGTCTGTCCAAAGAACTAAAATGACTCATCATATTTTTCCAGGGGAGTTATTCAGTGTTAGTTAATCTTAAAGCTAGTTTAAATGAAGATTTTTATTTTTTTCCTCTGGCTCTCAGTTTCTGGGGCAATGAGGCCATGCAAGACAATAGCCTTACTTATGTTTCTGTATTGATCGTCTGTGGGTTTTGATGTTGCGTTGCTCATTTAGTGAATTTTCAGATCCCTAAAAATAGCAGGCCTTGGCAAGCAGGGTCCAAAGGTTTTGAATACAAGTTCTAGCTGCTGAGATTACTTAAATTCCTTGAGTTAAAGAAACTTTATTTTATACATTCAGTTTTAAATGCGTTATTTGTATCTGTCGCTATCCATAAAGTATTTCTCACATGTATGCATGTTAAGCATTTGCTTAACTGATATGTTGATATGCCAGCCGTAAATGAACACAGGGGAAATGGCCACATGGTTCCATGACTTGCTGGACTTGCTCTGAGTTTCAAGTTAAGTATTTGTTTAAAAGCTTTGCTCTGTTGAGCAATTAGAGAAGTGTCTTGCTCTATTGGTTTGGAAGAGAAGGAGCTTAATTTTCGGCAAAGTGGAGAAATTGCGATGGGCACTCCTGTATGGAAAGGAAGTAGAGCCCACTGGAAACCTCATTGCCTCGTGACTCCTGTGGGGCAGCAGGTATCGGATGAAAATGAAAAGCACAGAATGAATCAGAGTCTGAAAGGGGCATTATCCAGAGTTTCTTATAAAGACTGGAGCAAATATCCCCTTCACTGGATAAATGTGATCGTTCTTTTTTTCTTCTTTCAGTTGTGAAGTTGTCTTTTTAAATTAACGGGTCCAATACTTGTAGCAACAGTAACATAAAAGCTGTTAAAAAACAGAAAATAGGAAGTGAGAAAGGATACAAATTTTCCTTTGCAAAGTCAAGCAATTTCTGAAATAATAGGTATGTGACTACTTTGGATGAAGTATGACCAAAATGTACAGACTGAAGAAAAGGAAAACAGCTTTATATTTGCTAGTGTTGTTACTTTTTCATGATGACATCTTTTATTAATCACTCCATTTTATAAGTTAGCATTTTGATGTATTATTTGTATAGATGAAGGAGGGAGAAGAGTTGTAAAAATGTCTTTTACATGTATTCGCTTCTTTATTTAATGAGGGTCTGCATCTGTCAATGAGACATGGAATTTCTGCAGATGGAGCTAACGTATCTTAGAGGTGCAAGACGCAACACTGCTAATAGTCTACAGTGTGAACCGAAATACTTCAAATGGTGGCTGGTAGGCCTAAGGGCTGATACCAGTAGAGGAGGCACATTGCATGCTCAGGACAGATGGAGGGAGTAACAGTCCAGTTAAAAGAGGTTTTGCTGTTATTTAAACAAGGATCTGTTCCTTTTATAAATCTGCACTCATTATTTCCTTCAGATACTTGCCTTAAATAAGCCTTGACTAAGCTGATGAGGCAATTGGAAACTCATGATCCCTACACAAGCCCTGTCCTCTTTGATAGCCTGCACTGATTAAAATTACTTAGATTAGTGCAATTTGCTGAAATACTACTAGGGTGAAATTCCTGTAATGACTGCATCAAGAGACTCTTGCACATGCTATATTGAAACCCTATGATTATTGTTAGATATATGAAGCACATCATGTAAAAGATAAATCTGGATTGTCCTCTGAATTCTACATCATGCAATAGCTATGTACTTTAAATGCCTTTAAAGCAAAGAAGGGACAATCATTGTGTGATTAGTGATTCTTTTTTCAGACATATTATGATCTTTGTCCTAAACCTTCTGACCAGCAATTAATTGCTATTATCCATTACCGTTTTCATCATTCATGGATTGCATTGAAATGACAAATGCCTCCCGTATTATTAGAGAAATATCATTTGCACAATTGTATTTCTGTCATGCTCAAGCTTTCATAATGAAACTTATTTCAAAGTGTATTTTCTTAATGTTTGAAGTCTGCTGGTGCCTTTTTTTAAAATTTGATTGAAAAGTTAAGATTTCTTTCAGGCTGCCTGATGTTGAAAAATGCAGATAACAAGTTCTGGTTTGTGTAGGGTTTTTTTGTCTACCAAACTTAGTTTAGCTCTGATTGCTCTATTTTTTTATTATTTTTTTTTTGCCTGTTCTGACAAAGAAACAGGATTGTGCACATCCAAATATTTCATTAAAAAGTCTGCTTGGATATGCTGTTTCAGTATTTCAATAATATTTTTAGTGATATCTCATTCTTGTTCTTTACTCTTAGACTTCTCCAGATTTATCAAGCTATTGTGTGCAACATTAAATTACTAGGGAATAGGCATTACATCTATGGAATTTAGAAAAATACATTCCTTCCATTAATTGAAAAGAAACTGGGACTAGAATTGCAAATGTTTCCATAGAAGTTATTTTCCCTGTCTCTATCTCAATCCAGCAAGTCAGTAAGGCATATGAAAGAGAAATATATTTATATAGGAAATAATTTCCAGTAAAAAAAAAAAATACAGAGTAAATATTTAAATTTAACTGATACTTCTAGTTTCAGTGAAAAAACCAAGCTACCCATGCACAGCTCTAAAAGGTTTTCCTTCCTCCTTTCACTTAACTTGCTGAGATGATGCATGATAAGCATATAACATCTAGGCTTGAGCATTTCAGTTTTTATACATTTTGCATGCTAATGCAGATCTGGTTGTGACACTTTATCTTCCTCATTTATTCCTCATTACCACACACTTTGGCTCATATATAAATGTGCAAATAGAAGTAGCTGGGTTGGAGATTCCTCTTGCAAGAATTACAGGTTTTTAGTCTTTTCCCATTGTGACTGTATAGGCTGGATTCAGTCTGTAGTTGCTCTTATTTGTCAGTAACTTATTTTAACTTTTTCACAGGAGTTCCCAGAATATTTTTTTGTAAAAAAGAAGGTTGCAGGACAACATTAATTACGTATTATCATATTTGCTCTGTCTGAGATGTATAGTAAGAAGCATGAAGATTTAGTCCTAATGATGGTACAATAGGTGATTTGGGTTTGCAGGAAATTACAGTTAAATGATGATAAGTTCCTTCATAAGTGAAAAAAACACATTTCTCCTACTTCCAAGTAAAGGAAGGATGGTGGCAACAGAATGTGAGTGCAAAGCAGGTGCTAAGAATTTTATACACTAAAGTAGCTAAGAATTTCATAAACTAAAGACAGTTTAGGTTGTATTTTAGTTCTTTAGGCAGCAGGAGAAGGTTTAGTGCTGTGTAGCAATGAAAGAAGAATCAGCTTTGCTTCTGGCCAATCATATAAATTAAAAAGAAAGAAAGAAATAAATAAAGATAAAGAGGAAGCTATGTTTAGATTTATAATAAAATCCTGGTGTAGGAAGGACATAAAAGATTTCATCATGAGGCGACCAAAAGGGTAAGAATAAACTTATCACTTGGGCTTATTATCAAATGACAGTTATCTTAGTTGGTAATGTACCAGGCTCCAAAAAACATGTGCAACTTCAAAGTTTAAGGAATGAAGAAAAACGTATAGTTAAGAGGAAATGATAAATTGTGTAATGTGAAGAAAAAAAATCTAGAATTTCCATTAATTAGAGATAAGTTAAATCACTTCATGATGTTTTACTGGCCTACTTCCTCATAATAACTTATTTCTTACCTACTTAACTGTGCTTACGATCTTGCTATTAATGGTCTAACATATCATTACAATTTTTAAATAACTACCTTTTTCTTTTTTTTTTTTTTTTGTTAATGAAAAGCTGTCCTATTTTTTTACTCCTGAGGGTAAACTAAAGCTCTGTCTATTACAACCCAAAAATCAAACCACTCTAGATGAAATGACCTCTTCTGAACTGTGTGGTTAAGGGGAATTGCTAAAATGTGGCATGTATTAAGTCTTTACTTCATTTAACATCCTTGCTTCTTCCTGTGGTTATGTTGTTTTTCTTATTTCATGTTTGGATTGCAGTAGTACCAGGGGCTCAAATCAGAGACAGAACCCTACTGTGATAAATGTTTTGTAAATAAAAAGCCATGAGATGGCATAGCTCCTGCTCCGAACAGCACGCCTGAGAGGCCAGGGCCATAGGAGGGAGTAGTATTGATCCCATAGCGATGTTATGCCAAGAATGGTGACGTAGGACTGGATTCAGACTCAGGCACTGTTCAAAGCAGAAAGGCATTCTCCACCCTGCAATTGCCTGCAGAATACATCCAGCACAATTTGTTCTTGCATTTTCTTTTTGCATTTCTGCATAGTGGTTAATTATTTCCAGCCTACATATGTGCAGACCCTAGTTCTGACTGAAACAGTTGGACTAAGCCTCTGGTCATTCTATGCTTTTCCCACCTACTTTGCTTTTGAGAGCAGAAGTAAATGTAGGCGAACTCGCACCTGCATGCCTGTATTTAAGCACCCAAATTCATGCAGAGGCTTTTAGGTTACTACTGCACTAAACCAGTTTGCTTACTTTCTGCTTACTCATTGTTCAGAGAAGTTAAACGGAGCAGCAAGTAATTTACCTGGTGGTTGAAGAAGTGTTTCAATCTCCAATTTCATGGGGTAAATCTGGACCAATATTCAAATATATCAGTGAAATTTGCAGAGATATGTCCCTAGGTGTGTTTGCTCCACAATCTTGTATTTTGTCTATTTTCCTAACTATTAATTTCCAGGTTGATACTTAATATAATCATCATCATCACTCTGACCTTGATGCAGCCTCTATTTGTTCAGCAAAACCTGAACCTTTAAGACTAAACCAAAACACTCCTGCATTGCTATGACTGTGAAGCAGCTGAAGCAGAATAACTACATATAGCCCTTGGTCAGGCTTAGCTACAGCACACCATGCCAGCCCAGAACAGATCACATTGTCCTCCCATTCATCTCAATCTCTTGGGTTTACACTGCATAGATTTCTAAATGTGCAGGAAACAACCTGAGGCTTAGAGGAAAGAAGGAAAAACAAGTAAGATCAGAGGTGATAGATTTCAAATAGATGACTGGTTTGCATAGGTGGTTAGCAAACCTGGCTTCTCTTATTTGATAAAAGGTTACAGGGTTACAGGTTAACAAGATGAAAACGAACCATTCCAGGACATACCTAAAACTGCCTGATTTTTAATTTAAAGATTCATATGGTAAAATAAGCACTTAAAAGAGTAATATAATTTAGAATAAGTATCATGCTAAAGGGCATGTTTCTGCATGACTTCTTTTAATAACTACAGTCTACAGCCTAATTCAGCCTTTCAGATTATTGCAGTGTGAGCACTTTTATATTTTATAGTCGTACAGTGGGCTATTTTATTCTGGCTATAGTAAAAACATGATTTTTGTTGTTGACTTTTTAAATGGTGATCACTTAATTGGAAACAGACACTAATGTAAGAGGAAAAACATTTTAATTGATACATTTGACCTGGAAGATTTCAGATATCTGAAGAGCTGAAGCAGTGTTAATTCAAAGAGTAGACTTTGTTGTCCATTATTTAAAATACAGATCACTTTATCATAGTATGACTAATCAAAAGTTAATGAGACCATTGAAAGCTTTGTGCTACTTAGTTTGTACATGAACTGTCTAACACTGAATAGAAGAATCTGAAATAAGCTTCAGTTTAAGATGTTATTTTTTACCTTAATATATAGTGGTTGGTATTTCCCTTGTTTACTTCACCCTTCTCATTAAAAAGTCTGTTGTAGCCTTATATTTTTTGAGATGTACATTTGCTAATTCTCATAGACATACACCTAAACTAAATTAGTATACCAGTACGACTATCTCAGGAAAGTAGAAAGTAATCTGGACTTTTTTAGGAATCCTCAAAGAACAGACCCACGTGGACTTTGTTCAGGAGCATGCAGCCTTGTGGTGTGGTCTTGCCTTGCAAAAGCAGTTGTCTGGGAACTCACTATTTGTGGTAAGTGTCCAGAATAAAGGCTTTTTGAGCCAGTTGAGTGAAATAGTGAATTTCATGTATACACATACATGAACCCCGAGAGACTTGCATCCCAAATTAATTTATTTATTTTCCTTTAAAAAAGGAAACCAACAAAAAAATCCAAAAATATGATTTTTTAAATTGTTTTCACTTCTATGAACTTTCATAAAGCTCATTTTTATCTGACTTTTTTTTTATATATTTCTTTTTCACTCTGAACTTACAGAGAAAAAGAAAATCTTTTGGTTTAATGTCAGCAGTATATTAACTTCATAAATTCTTCCATTACAATATGATGCACTTTGGAAGTGAAAACTGAATGTTAGTAAAAATCCTAAAAAACCCAGAGTATTTTTATGAAAACCTGGACTTAAATGCAAATAAAGCAACATGTGAAACACTTGTCCATCACCAGAGAGCATTTGTTGACATGGGCAAGCCTCTGTTTAATTTTGGTTGAAATAATATGGTGTGATTGACAACCTTTGATTAAAAGCAGCAACCATAAAATTGAATGTCTGTCATCTTCCAGTGCCACAGGTGAATCCTCAACGAGTAATGTAATATCTGCTGCAAAATTTGGAGTTATCCATTACCTATGACCACTTTCAGATTAGTCTAGTTTTCTCAGTCATCAGCATCTCCAATACATTTTGATGGACTCAGCAGTTGTTTAGTTTCATGTTGGCGGAGTTTGAGTTCACTTGAGTCAGTTTATGAGTGTAGAGATAATGGGCAGGATTAAGTTACTTCTGATTTACCCCAGGAAGTCACACCTAAAAAGTATGACACTTCTGTAGATAAAGATATGAAAATACACAAATCTCATTGTGTGCAATTTTTCCCACACATACGTGTGAAAAGGGAGAAAACATGTCTCTCCACATGGTGGACTAAATGCGTAGAAATATGCATAAAATGCAAGTTAGAAATAAAAACACCTGCACTGCACATACACTTGTTTATTGTTCTGTCAGATGTCACATAAGAGTTGCAGCTATTGTGACCTCAAAAAAGAAAGAAACCTCAATGTGGTTTCAAAGTTTTCATCCTTGATTATGACACGCAGAATGGGGACCTGAAGCTGTGGTGTGCTTCCTACTGAGCAGCAGCACACCACTTAGTAGTGGAAGTCTGTAGCATTAGTGGCATTGTGAAAGAAGTTAAATTATTATATATTAACATACCATATAGTAGTACATATTGTACTATAGGTACTGTTACTATATACTTATGACTTACTCTATTATTATTCTACACTCCTCTACAAGTAACTCACTGGAGAAACAATATGTTCTGTTGGCTTGACTGTAGCTTGTGGCTCACAGGAGATACCTGTCCTCTCCAACGCTCCAAGTTGATAGAAAGTACACTCCCAGTATGTCCCTGCTCACCAGTGGGAATATCTGAAAGCATCATAAGTAATGTACAACATTAGCCTGGAAAGAGGCATCTGAACTGCTCTTACAACATTCCAGATAAGGTTCATATTCTCATTTTTCACAAGTATGTCATAGCTTTTTTTAAAAATATCTTTTGTTGTTAGTGGTAAGAGAGGTTTAAAAAAATGAGGATTATTGGTTGTAGTTATCTGCAGCAGGTTTAAGCATTTTGGTTCAGCTTTAGACCTCATAGTGGCGTTCTTTTAGAGAAGAACTTTGACTTCTGGAATGAAATAGATATTTTACTGGAAAATATCAAGCATAATTAATGCTGTAGTTATAAATTTGTATTTCCTCTCTAGTCTACTCTGAGTTTCTATCCAGATGATGTGTGAAGTCAATTAACATGGCATAAAGTATATTCAAGTTACTCTAATGATCCCTGGGACACTTCTTTTATTTTCTATACAACTTTAAATAATACCCAAGCCCCAAAAGACTATTGGCATAAATTGCCTAGAAAATGGATGAAAATAATTTTTTTTAGTAATGTGCTTTTGCTATTTGAACATCTATTCAAAGTATTTTAATAGCTTTTGAAATTTATAGGATAGGTTTGAAATGCAACATATTTTTAATTCCTTCTGTGGACAGCAGGCTGTACAAAATTACTTTTAATATATTTGTAAAATTTCCAGTGTTTATCTTTATAAATGGTTTGGAATAAAAAAAAAACTATTTTTTTGAGGACAAAGTAAGTGTTTTATACAAAAAAGAACAGCAAAGTAGAAAAAAGACAAATGTCTGATTATGTTTTTGTTAAGGGAACATTTCATAAGGATCTAGTAGGTCATAAATGAAATCTATTTTTGAGAAGAATTAATAAAAATAAGAAGGTGTCATTCACGTTTTCTATCAAGGTGAGAAAAAGCCATTTTCCAACAAATTCCAAACATTTCTAGATCTGAGAAAAAGAAAATACCTTTTGATCTTTGGAATCAAAGAGATAGATCTCAGCTAAACAGCAGGTAAATCTGTAAGTGCGGAACAGTTATTTCATCTGTTTCTTTCGTGTCTCAGCTGCACTGAGATACAGATTCATGTACTTATGTGCGCTCCCAGTAAGACAGAAAGTCGTATTTCAAATCTGTTTAGCATGAGTGAGACCAAACTGAAGTAATGTGTCCTGTCTGGGGCACAGCACTTGAAGAAGCACACGTACTTGTGGCCCGTTTGAAGCAAGCCACTAAGACAGCTTCAAAAGATATCAGAACATATCTTTTGAATAAAAAAAATAAATGAATTAAGGTTGTTTTGCCTAAGGGAAAGAACACTAAAACCAGGGCAGTTTTAGTTTTATTATTCAAAAACTGTTATTGTAAAAGAGTATGTATATGTTATCCATTATGTCCATCATGGAGAGGATAAAAATAATGGGATTAATAAGCACAGCTTAGGTTAGATATAATGGGAGTAAATACTCTAATGGCTGGGTAGGCTATCACTAGAATAGAATGCCTGAGGAGGTTACAGAGACTCCAAATTTAGGAATAGTTTAGAGCAGAGTTGACAAGTACCTACTGGAAATGAGATAACTGTGGTTTCTTTGGGGAGATAGAAGAGGATTACTATATGTCTTGAGGTCCTATCCAGCCTCCTTTCCCCCCCCCCCCCCCCCCCCCCTTAATTCTATGAATTCTGATTTTGTTCCCAGCACTACATGTCTCTTTTGACTGAAGAACACAAAACGCCTTTCAGAGAAAAGAGGGATGAAATGGGAACCTATCTGTATCTCTTTTATTTATTTAAAAATTCTATCCACCAATGTTATAAGGCACATTTTGCAAGTAACCTGTCTGACTTGAACACAGGTTTAGCTTACATTTTCCATAATTGATGGAATTATTATTGTTGTTGTTATTGTTACAGAAATCTATTTTAAAAAAATAATTAAACTATTCTGGAGTCCTGTTGAAATGGATTGTATAATCTCTTAGATGGTGTAGGAGCATGTCTACAATTAACAAACAACCCCATTGTGCTCTTCTAAACATCACAATCTTCAAAACTATTTATTGTTTAGCCAAGGTTTTTCCACAAACATATTACTTTTGTATTTCACAAATAACTTCTCCAGAGATATGGGAAAGGTTTACACAGAATGAGGCAATGGCGAGACTGAAATACCACTGCAGCTGAGCTAATGTGACAGTTCCTTCTTTGGGCAAGAAAGCGTCTACTTGTTCATGATGTAATGAAAAAATAACATATTCTGTTATTCAAAACCCTAGACAAAATCCAGCTGAGAATTTTGGACATGTCTTCCTGGGACAAAGTGGGAATGTTTTCTTATGACATTATTTAATTTTACAGACATCTGCAAGGTAACTGTATCACACCTAGTTTCAGGCAGAATGAAATTGGGTTTTATTAGTATGTATTTATCTTCAAACAGTATGGAAGGGTTTTTACACCTTTCTTCATGGACTGAGGAAATAGATCCTTAGCTTTTCACTATAGTGTATGGAAAACGGTGATGCACAGTTTCTCAAACAGGAAGAGTGACTGAATTTAAATGCACCTTGCATCCTTCTCTTACTAATATTTGCATTACTTGAAAAAAAAAGTTTCACTTTAGCTATGACACAATGATTTGGCCAACTATTTCAGCATATCTGAATTAAAATGTTGAAAGAACAGTCTGGCTACTTTATGGAAATATGAAGAGCCAAATGGCAACAGCTCCTTATGCTACCATTCCTTATACAGCAGGTATTTTCATTTAAGAAATGAGATGGCTACAAACTCATTTCTCATTCAAGGGACGTTTCTTGAATCAATTTACTTATATGACTATTGAGGTCAATGGGGACATCTGTTCTCAGGAGGCCTGAACTAGGTGAAAAGACATAGATTTTATGAATGTTATATCAGCCAGCACTGAGAATTCCTCAGTGCCGCTCTATGTTGATACTTGACTGCAGTATCCCCTAGCACCCTCTGTTCACAGGGCAGCTAGTAGTCCTGGGGTTTGGCCTTGTGGGTTATGATGTTAGTATTGTTTTCCTGCATTTTTTTTTTTACTGAGGACATGGATTTTTTCAGAGCTAACCCAAAAAGCCCAGGGTAGCATGGAAAATGTAGCTAGAACAATTAATCTGCTTGAAGGCTTGGGAAAGAGAGAAGGGAGAGAAATCCACAGCTGAATATCTGTGAAGCCAGAAAAATAAAAAGATCCATACCCTAGGATAAGGCATTGTAGCTACTGCTCCTCTTGTAACAAAATGAAAACTGATGGCGAGGGTGATGGAGTTCCTACTGGTTTTAGTTTTATAGGACACTTGATAATAAAAGATGCAGGTTATAGTTAGTTATGGTTTTTAATGAGGTCAGACCATGACCCTGCATTTGATTTTACTTTCTATTCTGAAGCATTCAGATGTCAAGTTTTGCTGCTCATCTTGTGGGCAGAGAATTCACAGTAAATGACTGTTTAATTCACTAATATTTTGAGATTACAGTCCTGTGAGCCTGCTTTATTAAACTGGCATATTGTGTTTCATAATTCTGTTGGAAAAATTGGCTTACATTTAAAACGTGCAATATACTATGCAAAGACTTAATTATTCCACTAGGGTTCTTATAGTAATTGTGGATATTCAGGTTTCTAGTTTAAAAGTATATCACTGTAAATAAATAATTGAAATAGATATGTTTCTTGCTTTTAATTCTGAGATTTTGGAGGGTGGGGAGGTCTTGCCATATTATGTATTCACCTAATAATCTGAATTTATAGCTATATGCACATTTTAATGAACAGTCAGAACGTGCTGCCTTTGTAATACAGTGAAAGAAATACTTGAAGCTTGATGTTATTCATAAAATATTGGATTTTAATTAATAACCATGTGGAACAGCTGTTCAGATAACAATACTACTTTTTCAAATCAAATAAATAAAATAAAGTACATTGTGTGACACAAAGACTTCCTCCTGGACTATGCAAGATAAATATTCATTAGTTAAGATCAACAGTTGCAAGAAGGTAAGTATTATCTGTATGGGAAGCTCTTTGTGATAAAGAAGAGCTCTTCTGGTGGCTTGATGTGACAACTTAAAGTACAGTCCTACTGTAAGGAATGACTGTACCAGATCAGTTCCCCAGATGGATTCAATTCTGTTTGCCTTCATTTATCATGAAGCTAAAAAATTGTATTTTGCTGCTGTTAATTCCGCAGAAGCCAGATAGCTCTGGAAGATGGACCAAGAGTTCTCTTCTGACTCACCCTATTAATGCAATGGCTAATGAAGTTCTACTCACAGAACAATGTTGTGTCCTCTCTTATCCCCCATCATCAGCAAAGTTTCAGTGATATGACTGAGAATGTTTGTTGTAGCTGTGGGATTATGTGAGAATAGCTCATGAAATATTTGCCAAGGAATCGACAAGAAGTAGACTTATTTGGGAGTAACATTTACAGGATCAGAGGAAGAGTTTGGATGTGAATCTGAATACTGAAATATGAACTTTTTTCCCCCTAGATCTCAAGGTAAGAAGTAATGATTTTTTTACCTATTAAATAATAGGAATAATATCAGAAAGAAGCAAAAACTTTCCCTTCCGAGGTTTCACCCATATTGGTCAGGCAGCAACAAATGTGGAAGGTAGCAATTAGGACTTTTTAATTTCTCATTTCTCTGCAGAGCCATACTACAGGATGAACCAAGGTCAGGTAATACCCTGATATAATACAGGTACACACCCACGCTCAGATAGATGGAGAATCTGAGGTACTATTTTAGCGTTTAAGTGTATCTCATTAAATGCAAGGCGAATTAACTATTGTACTGATCATTCATTCAAAACAGTAGGCACAAAGACAGCATTACACTATTCTTCATTTATATAAAGTTATCGAACGTTTTTAGTAGGTAAATTCAGACTCCAAGGACCAAAAATAAGATATTGGTTAGGATATCAGTTTTTCTACCAATTTAATTAATTGATATCTTTGACCTTAAATGCAAATGAGAAGAAAGGCAGGTGCCTCATATCATGTACAAACTTGCCACGTTCCTTCACTAATTACATCATTTCAGAGTAACTAAATCTTCTATTATTAAATCTATTCTTTATCTGGAGTTTCTCATCATAACATATCACTCTAGTAAAGTGATTACACCTTGTTCCATATTACAGTTCCTGATATGCAGTGTATAGGACAACTTATACTTAATTTGAATTAATTTCTTTAGCAAATGTGTAAGCCATTTTATCTCATTTCTGTCAATGCTTTGCTGAGTTCTTTGTCAAAAGGCCTCAAAGAATGAAGGCATGTAGAATGTATTTGATTTTATTTCCAACTTTTCTTCACGATTCCTTACCTTTCTGATGATAGGGTGGAACAGATGTCCTTGAAGGGATAGAAGGACTGTGATCTGTGGAAAAAAATATGGTTACAAGGGGCAGTTGCTGTAGAGGGGATGCAGTAAACTGCTGGTTGGACACTAAAGGGGATGGAAAAAGCCTCCTATGGACCGGAGAGGATTGAATTTGCTGCGGTTCAGATAGGTCTTGATTGCAAGCAACCCTGAAGCTGATGACATGCCTCCAAGGACACAGCAGTGGGAAGGGTTATGTTTGTTCTCTATTTTGAGTTTATTTCAAAATACTCTGGTTTTCTTATTTTATTAAACTGAGCATTCAGGTGTAAAAGCTTTCTAGTTTCTTTGGGGAGGAGTGGGTCAGGATGGGTCTATCTTATTCAGTGCTGTGGTGACTCAGATCCCATCATTGTATGTAAAATGTGTTCTTTTTATCTTTTATATTATTTTATTTAGTTAGTTAGTTAGTTACTGTTTGGGACATGTTAATGTTGTCAAATTAGAGTTAAAGTGCGTACATCATTACAGTGCATTTTCCTTACACTGGAGAAATTTCCTGTAAAAAGGCTGTTATGAAACTCAAAGCTGGGATCTCCATCAAATGCAATTTAAAAATTAGTTTTAAGTACACTTCACATCAGTTCACTCATATTGAGAAATATTTATTTGGTTTTACACTGCTGGAAAAAGCAAAATGGACAGGGTATTCATTTATATGCCAAAAATTACCATGTATGTGAAACAGGCTTAACCTGAAGCTATGGTTGCATTTGCCATTAGTGATTCTTTCCTTATTAGTTGGAAATATAGAAATTCAACCTGTGTTTTCCAGAAGAATAGAACAGTATGTACAATGACAAGCAAAACCTTTTCTCACCTTCCTAAATTGGATCAGCAGATGTCTTTGGCAGGTATTTCACCTTTTAAGCTCATTTAAAATTATTTTAAGGGAAGACTTTAATAAATACATTGTACAATTTGAATAATGCTCTTCTGAAACTGTGTCTTCATATCCATGTGGTGAAGATGTGAATTCTACATGCTTGAGATTTAACATTGTATGGGTTATTCACACTGCCTGACTTGAGTAAAATGCTTATTTAAAAAAATACAGGCTCACAGAATAGTTGGTGAGAAGTGGTAATCTCCCCTAGACAGCAAATCATGAGTATGTCTCCAATGGAAGTTTATGTTCCTATTTTATGCACCTAAATTATGTGTCCAGGATTACATGAGATGACTGGTCTTCTTCAGAAACTGTTTAAAAAAGATTCTTCTGCGACTGGGAGGGAATGAGGGTCTGCAAAGGAAAACCTTGCATAAATTACCTCAGGTTAATAAAGAACGCTTTATGGTTATTTCAGCTTTTTGATTGTCATCAAAACATATTGAAAATTAATTATGAGATGAAATAGAAAATATTATTTTTGGGGTGCAGGACCTTGAAATGACATTCTGATAAACTTCCATAGTTTCAGAAAATGTTTTTATGGAAGAAGATTTTCCTAAAAAAAAATATGATAACTTCAAAGTTTCATGAGTTCGGTTTGTTGAAAACATTGAATTACATGTGAGAAATTATCTCCAAATAATATTTTAAGGACTTAGCAGGAAAAGATATTCAGAAAAATAAATAATTAAAAATAGTAACCAAATCCCAAAAAATAATTATTTAATATAAGATCAAGGTAAAATCAAAGAAGGAGCAAAGCCTAATTATGTATTTTTTTAAAAGTAGACTTAGATATAGAATTAGTTCTTTTTAAACTGGGGAAATTGAGTAATAGAATTATAAGGGGTAGGACTGATTTAACCAAAAACTTTCAGAAGCATATGAAAAGTTTTACAAGGTCAAGACTGATTTTTTTTTTATTATTTTTTAATTTTGGCTTAATTTTATTTATTTGTGATTGTGTTAAATATGTATAAGAATGATGGTGTTTGCTCTAAATTAACAAAATCCATCATAAGATGGTTGCTACTTTTAAATAAAAACATCCTTTAAAAGATTCTACATTAAAAGCAAAAAAAATCCTAGGGATATTTATTGGAATCAGGCAAATAGAGCAAGAAGTTTTTTGGGGGTTTTTGCTTTTTTAAAATTGCATAACTCCACGTAATTATGCTCCATTTGCCTTGAACACAGTTTCTCTTGAAGGCAAGCAAAGATGGAGTTTCTTATAAAAGATTACATCTAGTGGCTTCTGGTTTAAAAAAAAAAAAAAAAAAAAATCAGTGCTAAAGGCTAAAAGGCTTTATTGAAATTCTAAAGAAGAAATCTGCAAAAGCTTGGTGCTTCAGGCTTGTTATCAGGTACCTGCATTTGGGCATCCTGACACTCTATAATTGAAATTCATTGTTCAACCTTTAGTCTATAAAAATGGTATGCTGTCATTAGCACTGACTGCTTGCTGTATGCTCTTGTCACTCCTTAGGCCAGCTTAAACCATCTCAGATGAAATAGCCTATTTCATGAGACCCCTGAGTTTGCCATTGTTAAAGTAGAAGGTGAATGCAATGTTTAGCAATGCACTGAAGTATAATATAATGGAATTGCTAGGAAAGAAGGTAAGTTTCCCTGCTATACCTCCCTTTTTCCTTTCTGATTTTGAAGTGGTTTTCAGGTTCTTCATTAAGAATCCCACACCATAGCTAACATTTTTTAAATTAAATTTAATTTAGCCTTCTAATGTACCTAATGCACTTGAAGTAATTTGTTTTCTCCCCCACTCCTACTCCTACAGCAATAAGAGATGGCAGGATTATAATTCTTGGCACCTCCTGTACTGAAAACAAGAGCAAGGGTTCTGTCCACTTGCCACATTTGGATGAATTAGCAGATCTGTCTAAGCTGACATGTGAAAATTGGATTAATGTTTTCTCCTAAAATATAGACAAGATTGAACCTGCATTGAGGCAAGGTTCTTCCCCTTCCTTCCCTCATTGTCTCTATCCTGTTCTTTTTACCTGAGGAGGAAAAACATTTTTGTTCAGAACCACTTTGAGATTAAAAAAACCAAAACCATCAGCCATTTATGACAGAAAGCATAGCAGGAGAATCTCCACTGTGAATATAGTCTCTTCAGCTACATGGAGATCATAGAAATTTAAAGGAGTGACAACACACAAATAAATAAATGGCTTATAAACTGCATGTATTAGATTTTTATCCTTAAATTTGACTCTGCCTGGGTCTGGCTGGGACCCTAAATCCAAAACTGTTTTACGGTCCATTTGCAAAAAGAGAAGTTTGCAGAAATTGGCAGAAATTTGTGAGAATACCCAACTTCCCACAAGATTTCTGACATTCAATTTGGATGATGTATTACAAGATCAACTGCTTTCTAACTTTATTTTTCCATTATTTGGAGCAGAAATGTTATTAGATATGGATTTAAGTAATGTGATTACCAGTGAGTGGTGATTTTGAAGTATCTATATAGGAACTGCTTGAGGAATTATTGCACTACTGAAATCAAAATGGGATTCAGATTTAAACCTAATCTTACCCTAAGCTATCCTGAATATTATCAGCACCTTTCCATCCCTTCTTAAACTAAATGGAGTGGTAAAATATTTTAAGTAATGGTATGTTTCCTATGTTATGTGTCCTGAGAAACTAAAACAATAAAATTAAAATTTTTATATTTACAATAAAAGGAATCAAAACTTTCTATGCATTTTGAAGAAGTATAAAAAAAGGCTATTGATCAAAATTTGGGAACTATACTGGGTATAGTGGACAAGTTTTAGTTAATATTCTGAATAATATGTAACAGAGGAGTGTGGGGAGTATAGATCAGCTTTGTATTCCTTCTGTCCGTCCTCTGAGGTGGTGCAGCACCCTGTTGCCTTCTGAACTGCTGCTGGTTTGAGATGACTGACTGAGCTGATGGTTTTAATGATTTTTCTATGGTAAACATTTGAGTTTGCTTTTGGTTGCTACGCTGGTGATTTGTTGCATTTAACTGTGCCCTCTAATAGTTGCTAAACAACATTTTATTTAGGGTTCAATTGAGAAATTCACCCACGAGCTCACAGTGAGTTGATCTGTAAGAACAGCGAACCCCCAGCAAGGCAAACTCTGATGCACTTTAGATCTTTCACTGACAGGCAGTAAAGAGTTTCCAGACCACTGATCACTATGATCACTGGTTGCTTTCTCTTCTGTTCTTAGTGTTTTGGGTTTTGCCTGGTTTATTACCTCAATTGCTCCTAAAATGCCTGCAGCTGCCATCCTCTTTCTGTTACTGTCAGCATGAGTTTGCATTGTTCTATCTTTGGTGAGATTTGTGTCGTGTTCAGGAGACCTAGTATTTCTTCAGTTTCCTCATCTGCTTGCAGTTCTGGGATTATACCCGAATCCCTCCGTCACCTCCCCCACAGCTGCCCTACATGGGGCACACCAGGGGTCTGTGTCCCTGTGGATCATGCTTGCTGTGTCACTAGCCCAGGGATGAGGGGACTAGGAGCAATGCAATGCTGTGAAATTTAAACATTGAGTCGTCATTTCAGTATTTGCCTTCATTTATCTCTGGTGTCTGACCTTCTACTAGGACCCATGGGTTGGAATTCATGGTGCTGGCTGCTCCTCTTCCTGGAAATGTTGATAATTTTCTGCAAGGCCAAGTTTCTCCTTCCTTCAAATCTTCCTTGGGTTGCTATTGCTCACTGCATTGTTAGAATTGGTCACAAAAATGAGCCTTTTGGGGGGAGAGATCTGTAATAGTTTTCTTGGCTTTTTTGTCCTTTGTGGAAATTTTGTGGAAAATTGTGGAAAATTTCCTTAGCTAATGTCAGATTTTTGCTGTCTTTCTAAGTGTAGTCAGACATCCAGCTGACAGTAGAAAACTTCTGTAACATCTGCATCAACACAGACATATCTCAAAAACAGTCTTGTTTCAACATTCAGTAAATTCTCTTCAAATATAGAACAAATTGAAAGAGCCAAAATCTCTGCAGTCATTGCTTTCTGAAAAGGAACTTGAAAGCCTTCATACTTTTGTCATAGCTTCTAACAAATAAAAAAAAATCATTTTTAGTTTTTTCAGCTGACAGACTTTGGAAGGTAACAGTACTGTGTTAATGTTTCAGGTTTCCTGTTAACATACATATATTTTAGTAGCAGAGTGATAATTGGTGTTTAGGCGTGCTTCAGAATCACATCTGGAGCACTTGAACACTACCTAGTGATAAATGTTAGATGATAATGAGCGGATAACTGAGTTTATAAATATGCTGCTGTACAATGTATCTACTGGGGTTTTGTAACGAATGAGTAAAGGAATGAAATCATAAAACATTTTGATTACTTGCATGTTTGGTTGGTTTTTGTTTTTTTTGGTTTTTTTTTTTTCGTCGTGGTGATGGTGGGTTTTTTTTTAAATCTATAGCTTGAAAATTAGTTTTAAAAGAACAGAAATTGAGGGAGAGTTTGTGATCATGGGAATATATTTGCTCTTAAGTCATCTAAAAAACATTATAACTGTTTTATTTCAACAGTTTCATAGAAAACTGCAGAGCCATAGAGAAAAGCCCTGATATATGCTGTTCCAGAACAATCTGTAAAGGTTGGCTGTTGTGGTCTTTTGCGGGGTTTTGGTTGTTTGGGGGTTTTTTATTTGTTTAAATATAACAGGTTTTTTCTACAATACTAGATTCTGATCTGCTACTTGCTGGAACACTTTGACAAACTTTAAAGTTCCTACATAAATGGTACAAAAACAGACTGATGAAAAAATTATTTGGAAGATGGGACTGGCTGTGATACTTTTGCTGTGATTCACAAGCTGAGAACACTCGTGTCTGATCTTGGCTCTGAGATAATTTGGGTGGAGCAGATTATCATCAGCTATCAGCAAGGATGGAAAGACTTGCAGTTCAGGTGATGTTCCCCAAAAATCTGCCACAACCTGTCAAGTCCTGATTCATTCCAGGGAAAAAAATATTCCAAAGTTGGTGTAGTCCTTCAACTACCGGATGAGCAAGGCAGTATTTAAAAACTGGGGGGAAAAAAAACTTGGAACTGTAGCCTTTCTGTGCTTCAGCTGTATGCGGGGATAGCAGTACCACCTTTCTGGCTGAGATCATTTCAATTGTAAAAATTATAAATATTATATTAACATGAGCCATCAAAACACTTGAGCTAGAAGTATTGAAATCACAATCATGCAAAAATATTAAAGAATATGTTCTGATGTGTATCTGCATGATGAAACGAGTGTTATTCCCAGCAGCCATGTAAACCTGCATGGGAAGAATATAGTCTAAAATGCTGAAAGAAGGGGGACAGCATGGCAACCTGCTGTTAAATAAAAAAGTTTAATATCAAATGGTATATTTTTAAATAGTAACAGCTCTGTGCTACCTTGGGCTTCCATTTACTACTATTTCCAGTCAAAGTCCTGAGGGTGAGCTTTTAATTTAATGCTTTGCATTAAAGATCTATTCTCATATAGCACATTTGCCTTCTAGCCTCTGCAAATAAATAACAAGTGTGCTATACATCATGGTCAAGTCAGTTCCACTGCCAAATGGATAAAACCGCCTAGACCAGTTTTTGTAGTACTGGAAGAGAAAACATTTATTACATCCATTATAGACAGCAAAGTGATTTAAGAGCCAAAGAAGTGTCACGTATGGAATCATATAGAATCATAGAACAGTTTGGGTTGGAAGGGACCTTAAAGACCATCTAGTTCCAGCCCCCCTGCCATGGGCAGGGACACCTTCCACTAGTCCGGGTTGCTCCAAGCCCCATCCAGCCTGGCCTTGGACACTGCCAGGGATGGGGCATCCACAGCTCCTCTGGGCAACCTGTGCCAGTGTCTGAACACCTTGACAGTGAAGGATTTCTTCCTAATACCTAACCTAAATCTGCCCTCTTTCAGCTGAAAGGCATTATCCCTAGCCCTATTGCTACAAGCCCTATTAAAAAGTCCCTCTCCAGCTGCCTTGTCAGCCCTTTTAGGTACTGGAAGCTGCTCTAAGGTCCCCTTGGAGCCTTCTCTTCCCCAGGCTGAACAACCCCAACTCTCAGCCTGTCTGCACAGGAGAGCTGCTCCAGCCCTCTGGTCATCTTTGTGGCCCTCCTCTGGACTCACTGCAACAGGTCCATGTCCTTCTTATGCTGGGGGCCCCAGAGCTGAATGTAATACTTCAGGCAGGGTCTCACAAAAGCAGAGTAGAGAGGGAGAATCACCTCCCTCAACCTGCTGGTCACAATTCTTTTGACGCAACCCAGGATACAGTTGGCTTTCTGGGCTGCAAGTTCACCTTGCTGGGTCATGTTTATCTTCTTGTGCACCCATACCCCCGAGCCTTTCTCCTCAGGGTTGCTCACAAATTTCTCTTAACTCTGAGAAATAAAATAAGCATGGATCCAAACTGGCTCTGCGTTTATACTGCTACCCAACAAAACTGACATTGCTATAAACCTAGATTCACCTGGAGCTGAATTTTACAGCTAGATATTTCTACACTGTCTTGTTGCCTGACTTCAATATCCTCAAATTTTATGCTGTTTGAAGCACAAATATAGACAAAATTTCTTTTCTTGCACCTTCATTCCTTTAGAAATTAAACAGCCTTTGATAGTTGCAGAAAACTGTTCACTATATCACTGCAAAATTGTTTCAGAAATGATAACACTGATTAATTGACCATAGCTGCTTCAGTGCGCATTCATCGTTGTATCAGACACGTTGATGCATGCATGCTGCTTTCTGTCCATGCTCGTGCTGATGCTAAAGAACATGCTCTAACGTATAAGCAAAGATGTATTGCTAACAGTGCTCATTCTTCTGTTGCCATAGCATCAGTGTCATCTGGTCTTTCAACTGTGTGCTCTAGAAAGAAAGCCTCAGATAGTTAACTTTAAAACAAGAGATAACTGATAGAAATAAACGTTCCAAATGGTACAGTTTTCTGATAAGCACTTGGGAGACCAGTCTTGGAAGAAGACTGGAACTGAGGTTAGGCTGGAACAGAGATTACAGAGAAGAATGGGGAATAATTACTAAAAGCATTGGTGTATTTTCTCAATGTACTCGTACATCATCAGAGTTATAGGAAAAATTTTTGAATTGCATGCCTTGTGGATATTTGGTAGAAATCAACAAGTGATATTGTGGCGTTACACAAATCAGAAATAGATTTTTATTTTCTTTCTCAGAGTCATTTAGAGTGATACCTGCTTCATTGCAAAGTATAAAGTCAGAAATCTTACCATGAACTGCTTCATGGTTTTTAATGTTGTTGCTTTTCACTTCAAATTTCACTGTAGTTTTAGAAAATTACATCCTATTCTTTGTTTGCTCTGTACAGGGGCCTGTTAAATCTCTGAATACAAGAAACTTGCTGAATTTCCCTGGGGCTGTTGATCTTATTACTTGCTATTCGTTGAATTAATCCTTCTGGGAACCATTTAATTTTTTTAGCCCTTAAAACTTTCAGACCTTCATATTATTATGAAAGGTTTAACTGAGCTAAAGTTGTTAGGACAGGGTTTAATTTTGCAGACCCTGTCTTTAGTGCCTCATGAGGCCATCTGTTTGCCCTCCAGTGCATAAAATTTGAGAGTCTGAAATGTACATCTGCCAAAACCCCACTTTTTAAAATATGGGAGGGGAATTGCATATCATCAGTATGTGAATCAATGCTTCAGAATATTCAGGTGTGTCAATTAACACCTCTTCCTCCTTACAGGTTGCATTATCTCTTCCCAAACTCCTTTCAAAGGATCACAGGATCATGCTTTAACCCGGTGATGGTTATATTCCACTTCTCAACAGTAATTGCCTCAGTCTTTGTCCTGCAGCTAGAACAGGATCCCTTTCTGCTCCTGGATGCATTCCTGGTTAGGGAGGAAGCTATTCTTTCCCATTGCCAAGTGGCATCTCTCATCTGCAGCTTGCTGCTTCATAAACCTGTGGTGTTTTTATTGTGATGGAGAAATTGGGCTTAATCCCCCTTGCCCTGTCACAATGGCTCCTCCTCTCAATCGCAGCAGAGATGCCTGTGTGGCAGCGCAGGACCTACAGCATAAATGGACAGTGCTCACAGGACATTCCTTCATGGCTGGTTAGTCACTCTAGAGATACTTTGCACAAAGCTGTCTTTATGCAGGGAAGAATCTGGGCTGTTTGGTGGGCTCTGTGTGCATTAATAGTACTGCCAAGGTGTAAATCAGATCAAGACAATTGACTTAACTGGGAGATTTGATAGAGTGAAGAATGAAAGCTCAGACTCTAAACAGAATAGTGTGTGTCTTTTGCATATTCAGAACTTTATCTCAAAATGTACCTACTCTGACACTGAATTTTAGTGTAAGGTATACAATATATCTCTGCCACATTAGAAGTCTATTTCTAATATTGACTTGGAATGTAGATTAATAACATACTCAATATAGATTTCTCTGTACATATATTATGCATCTCTTAATTTTCAT
Organism: Falco naumanni; assembly: GCF_017639655.2. NCBI lineage: Eukaryota > Metazoa > Chordata > Aves > Falconiformes > Falconidae > Falco > Falco naumanni. The sequence goes on from NC_054068.1 coordinate 9,398,544, forward strand.
TTCTGCAGTAATAGAAATCTCTCCCATATTCCAGCTCAAGGAAGATGACAGGACTCAGAAAAGCTAACTTTCTGGGTGCTGCACTTGCAGAGCATTCCTCCCTTCCAAAACCAAACCCAAGAACAACAAAAAATGCTAAAGGAATAACTATTAAATACATCCTTTTCACTGTTCAAAATTTTCAGGGATAGCATTTGTCATTCAGGTTTGATCTCTAGTCACTCAGTGAATATGCTTGTCCTGCAAATGCTCTTGTAAGTTGTACTTTAACCTTAGCAGGAATCTAAAAAATATTGCCAGTAAAGAACATAATGGATCACATTAGTTATTAGATTGAAATAACTTTTTATTTTCAAAATACATAGGGATTCTCCTACATTGTCCCATTTGCATGGTTCTGCTCTTTTCAGTCATAGTTTTAACTCAAGTGCATGCTTTTAAAATTTTGTGCATGATGTCTAAGACAATAAAGTGTGCATTGCTTTTTAGATCATCTGCCATCCTGCACATACAGACCTTTCCTCTATTGTACCTCTGCTGTTGTCTCTTTGATCTACTTCAAAATATGAAAAACAACTCTCTTGAGAAGATGGCTCAGAGCTAAATACTTTTTTTTTTTTTTTTAAGCTTTTCTTCATTAATATTGAAACCAGTGTGACTGATGCAGAGGTTTCTGGGCAATCTGGACAGGGGAAGGCATGGATCAGCTGAATTTGCTGAAGCCAAATTTGTGGTATTGCGCTAGAACCCACTGGTACCCTCTGTTCCTGTCAGCCCAGTAGGTGCTGTTGTCATCAGCACCCGGAGCCCTCTCAGACCTCAGCTCTCTGAAGCCTGTGATATGCTGAGCTGAATTTTAGTGTGTGGCTGGCAGAGTTATGATTTCGTACTGTTGTTGTATAGACTTGTGATCCTTAAGGCCCATATCTGTCTGCTCTGATGTGTTGTCCAACTTAGAATGCTTTGAAAAATATATTTTGGCTGTTGAAGTCAATAGAAAAGGCATCATTTTTATTCAGAAAATACCCGTGTGCTGAAGGGGATGCAAATGTAAGTTTTGGTAGTTAAATATTTGACCTGGAATCATTATTTCCTAGTCACTGAACAACTGAATTCTGTCATTCATTTAGGTGAAATATTGTTTTTCTGATATATTCTAGAGCTATTGATAATCTGTCTTTACATATCAGATGAAAAGCTATAGACTATTCAAAATACAGCTTCAGATTTAAAGCAGATAAAAGGAACAACCTTTTCCACAGCATGTTGTTAAGTTGCAAAATTGATTTCTGTCAGAGACTGTGGAGATTGAAAGTATAAATGGGTTCCAAAAAGGGGGTTAGCTAAATCTGTTGGTTACGGCTAAACAGGACAGTCTACAAGCAAGCGCCAGCTCAGAGCTCATAAACTTGCCTGAGGGATATGCTGTGGAAGAACTGGTTTCTTGGGGTGGTAAGAAGGAAAGTGTCTCTTTATACAGAGACATTCCATAAACAGGTCTCATGTAGTGGGTTTTACTTGGCTGTGACAAGAACTGAGTAGAACTCTATGTGTGATAGTAGTATAACACGAGTAGTAAAGCCTCATTCCTAAGGTAGTCCCATGGAAAGGGAAGCCATTTCATTTTTACCAAAGCAGTTTTACAAGCATTTACTTTTTTTATGAGTAATGGCAATAGTATGTTAGGAGAACACATTGTAAGGGGAGTTGTTTCCTACATGATGAGACTGTCATGTGAGTACAACCATATCATGAGGCAGAGGTCAAGGGATAAATATTACTCCCTATGGCACATTTTTGCAAATCGAATCAATATCTTTCTTGGTTAACAGCAATTGCTTAATTGTTCAGCTACACAGGGGCGACATTGTGCAGCATACAGGGTAGCTGGGAAAAGTGTGATAGGAATGTTACCTGCTGCTGGTGAAAACTGATCTTTGCATCTTGACTGCTTTGAGGGCTTTAAATTCTGCCCAAACAGGATTTCTAAGGAGAAAAGGAGAATAAAACTCATACTTTTGGTAGCCCTTAGAGAAAAGAACTGGATAAATCAGAAGCACTGCTAGGGACCATGAGAGGCTGTCTGCTAGGGAGCTGACATTGTTCCTGCCATTCCTGAGGCAGAGACAAATAGTTTTTTGGACTAAAAGAAAATAATTCTGGTCTTTATAAAAGGATAAAGTGAACTCTCAACAATTTTTAATAAAATGACAAACAGCAGTATCACATTAGCTAATAAATTCACCAAGAATTTAGGGAATTTAATCCATTAAGCTTAAATCTCTGCATAGACAGGAAGTCATTGAGATAATGAGTCACCTGAGGCAATAAGATTCACTAGAAATCAAGCAGCTAATTTTTGTCTGTGCCTGTGAATATTTCTTTCAGGAATCCTGCCTCTTTCTCTTGAGAGAAGTATTATTAGCACCTTCTGCACTCCTTTCGTGCCAGAATGCTTGAGGAACCACGTCCAGGGCTGGGACTCTGTGCTCTTGCAGGCATTCATGTATTTTTTTGATGGTAATTCATGAAGAGCATTTGCTCATCGAAACATGTCAAACAAACACGCACTCTAAATTTGGCTATTTGTTTTTAATATTTATAATCTTCAACAATTTGAAACGTGTTTCTCTGTGCATTTGTAAACTGTGGACTTGGAATGTATTTTATTTTTAAGCAATCCTTTGTTCAAAGGACTTGTTACCCCACAGATTTTACTGGTTTAGTTCCCAGGTGTTGCTGAGCAAATTTGTGGATGTTTTCTTTATCTGCTTCCAGTAATGCTTTTCCCATTGAAAGAAACACCTAATTCTTCCACTTTTTTTCAGTCTGGTCTTAAAATAATTGCACCAAATACAGCTTGTTTTTCTCTTATCATACTTGGGGTTTGAATTTTCAGGTTCTACACAATAGCTTGGAACCAAATGACTAAAAGATGGTGTATCAGAGCGTGCGTGTGTATGTGTGGTGGGTGATATGGTGGAATTCAGGTATAGCAGCAGGGAAAAAATCAATGTTTATCATGATCTTTTCTCAGTGTGAAATGGACTGAGAAAGGATGTTATGTAGCATGAAATCATGTAGAATGACCTTGAAAGAATTTAGAAGGTAATCAGGAGCATTCTGTCTGAGCCTGCAGATTTATTATAGCACAAAGATGCTGTGAGTTCACCTATTATACTACTAAGCAAACAGAGGATTTATAATGGACATCTGTGTGATTAAAAGCTCCATCCCCAGAGAGTGGTGAACACCTCATAATTTACAAATAGAAAAACCATGACTGAGATGTTAAAGGCAGGCCTCATGCTTGGAATTAATTTCATATTGAGGGAGTTTAGAATGTGGCCTCTTTCTCAGTGATGTAGGGAATGATTAAACCCTTTTAAAACCTATTGTATGTTTTTATTTATTTTTACATTCCGCTTCTGAGTGCATGTAAGCAATTATCCTGGAAGCTTTGCATGCAAAAGAGACTTAGTAAGGAGTCCTGCCATTTCACAGGGGCTATGTGGTCATTTATTCTGCATTCAGCCACCACAGGACAAATGTCTATCCCTCAGTTATCCTCATTCTGGTCACAATTCCAACATCTCCTTAAATTCCATGCTATACCTCTGTTCGAGATAGATAGTATTTCTGAAAGATTCAATGGGAAGATAAAGTGTATCACTGCTAAATAAACTTAGGCTGAGCATGTAGGATACTTACATGTGGATGAAATTAATTTAGAAAAATATTCTTATAATAAGCTGGCTATGTTCATAATGATAGTACAGAGCAGTATGTCAAAATCCATTCCATTCTGGAATATTGTCAGATGCCTTGGAAAACTGCAGTTGACTGATACTACCTGATGTTTTAAAATATCTGAACATGCTATATACAAGGTTCTTCTGTATTTGAAAGAACTGAAAAATCTATTCTTGCTCTTTTCGTTAGTTAAAAATAATTTGCTCTAGAAGCACTTCTGCTTCTGTAGGTTCATTTCCCTGTCACTTAAGTTTTGTTATATTTTTATTAATCAGCATTAGTCTGATGATTTTCAGCCGCCATCATGCTCTCATCTGCCTACATGGCCTACTCTGCAAGTCTTTACTTAATATTAATTTTTATGTGATTCTTAATGCCCTCTACTTATCAAAAAATCAACGGCTCAATGGACAAATCAGTATGATGAGTGATGCACTGGTTTCTGACATTTTCATAATGCTCATAAATGGTAATTAACCCATGGTTCTTTAAAGGAATGCTAAGAATATCATGTAGCATTTTTGTCTGTATTTTCATAACCAAAAACTGCCTCAAAATGTCATTCTTTCTTGTCATCGTTCACCATTGACTCTCAGGAACTACAGACTATTGTATGAGTTGAAACAGATTTAGAGTAGATAACTTTCTTTTCAACAGAAACGTATCGGAAATATTTCATGTATTTCAAAAATCTGATAAATACTAAGACCACTTTCAAGGTACACACTTGAAATTGAAGCATTAAGAACATCAGGTAGCAGTGGTAAATCTTAATTTCTGATTCTGCAAGAATTGCAGATTCTTCTTTTTCTCTATCAGCTGTAATAGATATACATGTGTATTAAGGAAAGTGTATTATTTTATGTTGAATTGTGTAAGTCAGAATAGATTTCTCTCTTCTTGTTAAAGAATATTTTGGCTAATTTTCTTAGGCAATGCTGTAGTATTAGGGCTATGGAAAAGGTTTAGCTTTCAAATTTTTTTTTCTACACTAGGAAACTTTAAAATGATTTCTTTATTTTTTAAGCTGAGTGCTTTGCCTGCACATGCATTGCAGAAAAGTGTAAGAATGAAATTTCATTCCTTGCACCTGTCATAGGTGAACATTTTATAGCTGTGCTACACTGCAGTAATAGGAAAAAAATAATGGCTTACGTTTATCTGTAGGAAGACAATGTTTTCAGATATTAGCTTTGAAGAAGCCCGCATTGAGTCATCCAGACTACTTTTTTATGACCACCTACCTTGACGTACTGCACTTGAAAATACTTCAGTAAGTAGCCTGAAGTGGTAGAGGTCAAAATTATTGGACATTTCTGAAAAATTGTGCCTAAACATCCACTACAATGTCTAAGAAGGTTCATTCACAGCAGTTTCTTGTACAGAGTGTATAAATGGCAGGTGACTTAACTGTATGCTCAGTCAGAGGAGGACATGAAGTTCACAGTCATAAGGAGCAACCCCTGAACAAAAGTCATCTTCCTAAGCAATTGCTTTCTCTATCATTAGATTAACTATGGAACCATTAACTTTTAGGACTAAATGCAAATATATCTCCTTTTCTTCTCTAGTGACATGGTGTGATTCACACCTGTGTCTGGCTGCGTGTTTTCTCCTTTTCATTCTGGCTGTTCTGCATGGCAGAATTATGACATTTCCATTATATTACCTATCTTCTTCAGCCCCATGATTTCAGTTTAAGTGATTTAATTTTCCAAGTCATAAAGATACAGCACTATGCAGCTTTTATGCAGGTGAAATTTGCATTACCCATAAGCATCTCCAGTCAAAATTCCTCATAAAGTACACATTTCAATTAATGTTTCTGATTCCTGCTCATAAGAATGTAAAAAGTTTTATATTCTGAATTTGTGTGGAATGGCCAACAAGTAATTCTACTACAGCTCCATTATACTTTTAAAAATTACCTGCCCTCTGTTGTGACACAACTCCCACAGTACTGCAGCATAGACATATAAATAACTATCTTCTAAACTTTCTATGGATGAATATTGTTTTCTGTCATCACAATTGCACCATGAAATATGAAAGTTCAATTTCCTCTTCATTTCCTTTTAATAAAACTTCTGTTCATTTCATTTTTGAAAAGAGATTGGATCTAAATTACTTTGACTTCTTCTGGCCTAACTTTGGTGAATGTTTCGAAAGAGAATCTGAAACCCTTTTAAAACCCACCAAGGAGATTAAGGGCTTTATTCTAGGGGTTTTGTACTTACATTCTCTTCTTTCCTTCAATACAAGTCTTTTGCATTTAGAAATGACAGTATTGATTCCAGGACACTGTTACAAGAAGTATAAATATTGTGCCCACTGCTGTAGCTGCTGCTTAAAATGTAACATTTCCAAACAGCAATCTTTTGTTCATACAATAGGCGAGGGAGTCAACTGCAGAAGTAAATTTGCCAGATTATTTTTCAGCAAAAGCCATGTTTCTTTATGGTACTTATGTAGCCTTTCCCAGTTTGGACAAATAGCATTCACAGGGTTGGGAACTGTATGATCTTTCCCATTGTACCTATTAGCAGGCTATTAATGATGAAGTTAATGGAATTAAACCAAGAGAAAAAATAAATTGACTAAATCAAATGCAGATTTCACAGGCTGGCTCTCCATGCAAGTTATATCTTTTTTCTTTCAGTTTTCTTGGATATAACATGGAAGTTTTTTTCCTAAAATTACAGCCTTGACTCTCAGAATAAGCTCTGTTTATATATTAATAGCTTAGGCTTGTAGGTCATTGTATCTGTCCACTGAAGTTAGAGAATTCTGGGCTGAATAACATCTTCCAACACAACAGGTTAAAATACCAGCCGTTCTCATGACACTGAATGTTTCATATTGTTCATTCACTTCAGCTAACAGTAAAGTGCATGCTGAAAGCTGTGGAATTGATGGAATTTCTGCTTAAGCCTCTCTGACACAACTATAGTATTCCCAAGCATTTCAGAAAATGTATTGTGACTGTTAGAGGCATAAATACTAGCTGATGTTTCAGTGTGCATAACTTCATGCACATGTGCATCTGCAATACTGGTGGAATATACATACTTAGAAAGGACTTTTTTTTCAGCCTTTTTGTTGTGAGAGCAGTAAACAGTGTGATGCAAGCACTGAATGTCCCTGCCATTCTAGAAGTGATTTTTCATCAGCTGGGATTGCATGGTATGGCTGATAATGATTCTCTGTTCATAATTGCTCTTTGGGCAAATCGCAGTTCTCTAATTTTTTGTGATGTATAAATCCAGGTAGGAGAAATGGTATTGTCTGTACAGAAGCTCAGTATCTGCAGTGCCAGCTTTTGTGTGTGCATCAAGGAGCACTGTCACTGAAGACCACAGATTCTTTTGAATTGCTTCAGAATGTGAAGCTAAGATTGATATTTTGTGAATGAACCTACCTCTGTGGGCCAATGAGGCTGCCTCTGAAACCAAAAATTTCTTTACTGCAGTCAATCCATCTACATTTACAATGATGCACTGCATAACATGTATAGAATTAATATTCCAATGTGGAGATATGAACACAAGATTTTGATATTGTCTCACATTCCCTCCACTGAATTGATGATGAGTTTGAATTCTGAAGATATCATGTAAGACAATATGTTGGCTCCACAACAATGTAATTATAGTTGTGTTAAACTATTCCAACAACTCTCTTGTGCACATGAAATCAAACAAGTTTGGAACAATATTTCATCTAATTTCCAATGTGTAATTGAGAAATGAGCTCTTAATTTTCTTTGTTCTTTGTTGGAAAAAAAAATACAAAAAACCCCTTCACCTGACAGTCTCGGGCTGGTTGGGGGAGAAAAGAAAAGAGAAGCAGGACCTCAGACCTCAATTTCACTTATTATAATAAATCAATTTCATACTCATTTGTGTTTAATCTCCATTGGAAATTTACATTATCCAATCAGAACTGAACAAGTCCCTCAGGGGAGATCAAGTGTCACATAAAAATTCAACAGGAAATTCACGCAATAAATCAGTAAAAGTACAACTCATACATGGAGATTTTAAACCCATCTAAATTCTATTAAAAACCTCTAAATCCTATTTTAGACAGAACAAGAAGGAAGCCTGGGAACTGTAACATCCCTAAGAGGCCCCTCAAAGTGCACATACTAATATTTAATCATTTATAATTTTTGTATGTCCAAATTAAGTAGTTTAACTAAAGCAAGTATAGCTTTCATTTGTACTTTTTCTTCTGACAAGGAGTAGTTTATAGAGACAACATTATATCATCATAATCTTCAAATATTTAGCTGGTTAAAAATATATTCTGTGCAGTATATGTGATAGGAGAAGGGCTTACGTGATTTACAGTGGATCTAGACATTACTTCATGAGATTTGAATATGGGTATATGTCCTCTGAAAACCAGAGAAGCAGCACAAGAGATGAAAAAGGGAGGGGAAAGCAGACAAATGACAATGGAAAAAGCAAAATCCGCCTGCAGTGGATGAATTAGTAAATTCAAAGTAATGGGCTCTACATTTTCTACCTTGAAATGAAAAAATATGTGAAGTAATGGTGGATTGATTCCTGTTCAGCAGCAGTCAAAAAGGAATACAGAACACTAAAACCAATTAGGCCTAGTAGGTTTATAAAATCTAGAGTTTATGAAGAAGCAGGAAGCAGTGAGATATCTGCAGTCCTATCCAGCTCAGAGGGACAACCTCTCTGATGCAATTGACTGTCCTAACTGCTGCTTTTTAACTTCTGCACTTCTAGGATGTTTCTTGTCTGGTGAAATAAGTCACACTGAAACAAAAGGCAGAAGTCTGGAATTTTTGTTTAATCTAAACAAGTAATGCTAGAAAAACTGGAATAAGAAAATAGTCTTCTGGGACATTTGAAACATTGTGTGTGCTTCACATTTACAGTCTTGGTCTGAATTCAGGATAGCTTCCCCACCTTCGAGTAATATGTCTGTAGTTGGCATCCATGATAAAGCTATACTTTAAAGCTCTATGTATGGTGTAGAAACATGGCAGCATAAACAAGTAACCCATTGTATCAAAATGATTGCATCTAAATATAATTTGGCTTAAAAATATTTTCAAACTCAAAATATGTATATATTTTGGAAAGTGAGAGCTAAAATTTAAAAGTACATCAGAAGAAAGATTTTTGGTTAAAACATGTTATTTGGACTAATTTGAACTAGTTTTGTTTGAACAAGATTGCAAGTGTAATTAACCTCTTGGTCTCTACATATCTGTATCCCTGAGTTTAAAAAACTGTGAATGAGTTTCATTTTCACTTAGAAAGTTGGTATAGGGAAGACTCATTGTAACTGACACATTGCTATTGCCCACATTTCTCTGTTATTTCCTCAAAATATGAATCACACACAGTCAGAATACTCAAGGTATCTTTATTACCTTTGGGTTGCTTTAGGGAAAGCAACAGATGGTGGTATTTAAGTTGTCCACATACAGAAAATATAGGCTTGCACCACCAGTCTATCTGTGCATCTTGCTTGCCTTTTTACAGACATAATTCAAAATAATTAGGCAAGTTATTTAAGTTCCTACTTACATATGAAAGTGGATTAGCAATATATGCTTGAAGTTATGCATCTGGTCGAGGCTTTCTGAAATCAACACCTGTATAGAGAAACCCTTATATTTTTGACACAAGACTCTTCTCTTCTGCGTCTGTTTAAATCCTTATGCATTAAGCACCAGGCAGGACTAACATTTTGCTTATTTAAGGATGGAAATTTAAGCTTTTGGAAGTTCTACCCTGAGGAAATTAGAGCTGTCTAATTCTCATCTATACACTTCACATTTCTTTCTTTGTCTCTTATTGCTCTTATTTCCTCTTAAAAATTTTACGTTTTTCAGGAAAAAACCCAACAGACAGATATCCTTCTTGTTAAAGTAGTAAAACCTGTGCTGAATCTAACATTCTTGTTCTCAGGGAAGCTACAATTCTTGGCTGATACAGAGTGCTTGTATTAATCAGATCTGTTATACAATATGGGGGTGTAGAGGCATGTAGAAATTAGATCTAAATTCTACTTTATTTTTATGTAGATTAATTGGAGCAAAACAGAAATAGTAAAGGAATACAAACTAATACTTCATTTGTATTGTACCATCTTTTTAACAAATAGCACAATAAAGAGTTATTTACAGTCTACTCACTTTTTAACTTGGCAATAGAATAAATAAAATTAAGGGAGTCAGTTAATATAAACCACAGTTTGAAACACTTATAGCTTCTTTTTTCTTAATCTCGTGCTGTGAATGAAACTCTGCCAACAGTGATAAGAAAGTTCTGTTCATCTGAACCTGTTGACATAGTGTTTTAAAAAAGTATAGCAGCTGAATAGGAGTCCTGGGAGTTTTGATTCAGTGCCAGTTATATTTCATACAAATAAATAATCTGTAATGGTATTTTAGCATTAATAAAATATTCATTTCTTAATAAAAAATGCTTTTTAATCTACAAAAATAGCATTTGGTATGTACATATAGATTTGCACTGGGAGAAAATACAAAATGCACAGCTCACTAAGAATGCCTGTGTAATATCTTTTCAATGTTTGTTGGCTTTTTAAGTCCTTTAAGAAATTACAAATTAATTTAATCATACTCCATAACTACATACTCTTGAAGGAATAAGGCTTTAGAATCAGACCATATCTTACTTAAAATAAAATGATGTTGTGTATCAGATAGACCAATGAAACTGTACACTGGCAATAAATTAATGGTCCTAAGGCTGCCAACAGTAATAAATAAAGAGTAGATGCTTATGACCAAGTATGCATTTTATTGGAAACTGAGAAATTTAATTTGACTGCAGCACACAGAGAAGTTAAATGGTGACTTTCTTTTCTGACTGGTTGAAACAAATGTGTTTTGAAATTTTATCATCACCAAAATTAACTAATTCAGGATTCACTTTTTAATTCCAGTAGATAAAAGCAATAAAACAAAATGTTCTAAGTCTTGATGCTTCAACACAATTCTGTTGCGCTTGGAGACTACCATGGAGTATTATGGTGTATTGCTTATTTGTATGGCTTTACCAGCCCAGAGCCCTGGTGTTGTCTCACGATAACAGTGCAGTGAATGTTTATTAACACAATGCATGAAGCAAACTAGATCAAAACTGATACTTGTTTGTTTGACTTACTCTTTAGAATCATTAACAGGCATTCTACTGTGAAATACTTGATCAGGACGGGATCTTCTTCTATAGCTATTGGTAGACTTTGAGTTACTTTCCAACCACCTGAGCTGGAAGAAATTAAAAGCAAAAGAACTTTTTTAGTGGAATGTTAACATTGGCCATCTTTTTACCTAAGAAAGCAAGGCATATATCCATCTTACCAAGTGTTTTCAAATTGATTCATTAGAAGGACCGGCTTTAATTAATTTAAAAGGTGTATTAGATATTTGCTTAGCTATTAAATCCTATCTGTTCTGAAGGATGTTGGAAAATGCCCACTTAAAACTAAAATTAGGTTGCATCACTCTTTGTTCCATCTGTGTTCTATTTTACTGCTAGAGTGGGGGAAAAATAAAGATGGAAGGTTAGCAATGAAAGTATTTATAAAAGACAGTAATTATTAAACTTGGTGGTATGTCAACAGGATGTTCAGCTGCTACTGAGAAGAACCGAATGTTTGGAAAGGTCTTCAGTCCACCTACTGTCAGAGACTGCATATCTGACAGTCTTCTGACTGCTCCAAGCTATGCTGTTCACACATCAGGTTGGTGATCGCGATGTAAGGCCCTCAGCAGAGTGGTGTCAGTATTCCTTCAAATATTATTTAATTGTGCTGCCTTCTGAGAACTCCTTTTGTGCCTGTTTTGCAGACTGCACTCTGATGAAAGCGATCTGCAGTGGGAATAAATGTCTTGACATTGCTTATTCTTTGAGCTTCTTGAAAGTGGCTATGTGACCTTAAATGTTCTAAAAACTATAGTTAAGCACATGCTGTCCAGTGCTTGTTAAGTGGTTTGAAGGCCAGGCTGTCAGGTATACCTCCGGAAGAGCTCTTCCATGCATTTTGCACTGTGAGAAGACATACTGTGTACACCATTACTCGGGTGCACCTTCTGGGCACAGAAATTACTGTTGCCACAGTATTGCCAAATTTTTTCTTTAACAAAAAAGAAAGGATTTATGATATTGCTTTGTATTTCTTCATAGGTATATGACATATATATATATATATATATATATATATATATATATATATATATAAAGTTTACCTAATTGCATACAAATCAAGATTCATTTTTCATTTACACTCTAAAGGAAATAAAATAGATTAAGGCCAGTCTCCTTTAATGCTGTTTCCTATTTAAGCTGGAATTTGTTTTGCAATAGATAGAATAACATATTTATAATTTAATAGTGTTGAATTTGGAGTTGAGCTAACTTTATTCTCAGTCTTAAAGCTTTTCTTCTGCTTTGCTAATTTGGACACATTCCTCATCATGCCTTATATCTAGGATGTAATCCCATTGCTCATCAGCTTTGATCTAACATAGTTCAAGTTGAGCACAGTCCAGGGTCTAGAGAACTGTCTGCTGTATCCTTAGTGTTCATGTCTTTAGCAAGTCTGACCTACCCAAAATCTCCATATCCCCTCTCTTACACACTTTGTAAATTTGATTGACTACAGAACGCTTCAGACAAAGTTGTTTACAGGTAGTCGTAACCATTTCCCACAGCATTGCATTCTGTTTGATTTTTTTAGCAATAGGAAGAAGTGATACTAAAGCTGTCCATGCTTTGCTTCTTCCTTTGGACTACTGTTCTCTCAGAAATGAAGTTTATAGACTTTTTGTGTCTTTTTTTCTGGGGTTTTATTTGTGTGGGGTTTTTTATTATTATTATTATTGTTCACAGGAATAAGGAAAAGGTTTTGTTTGGAAACCAGCGCTGGAGGGCTGCTGGTGGAAGATCTGTGGCTGGAACTACAGTCCCAGTAAGCTGCAGGGGAGATTTCTCAGGAAGTTTTTCCTCATATCCAAAAGATCAGGGAAGCTGGGTTGCCATAAAGCATTTATATGTGTTTTTACAGTAAACAGATGAGGGCTTTAGGGTGGCTTTAAGCTATAAAGTTGATGAGGTTCACTGACTCAGGAAAGGAGGCAATCAGCATGTTAAAGCTTTCTTCTGCTTTGCTAATTCCTACACATTCCTCATACCACGACTTGTCACAGAAAGTGGCTTCATTTCAACATTTGACTTTCCAGGTCTTGACAAATATATTCATATTTAAAGTGTTCATTATATTCATTACACGTTAATATACGTTATATTCTTTTTCTTTGAGGAATAAAGCAGGAAAGCATCCTGCCTTGCTTTTCTTGGCTTGGGATCACAAAAATGCTGTAAACGCTAATCTAAGCAGTGTTCATTTTTTTCCCATTCACATCAATGTGTATAATTGGAGAAAACAGGTTAAAGATAAATTTAGCATTCTCAAGGAAATTATTATGCTAAGCCTCTCTAGAAATGTATTACTTTGTTTGCTCTCATTTTAGATGAATATAAGAGCATATTAAAGACATTATTCATATGCATTCTTAAGGCATATGAAATTTATGTTTCTCCATTACATTGCATTCTGCTTCAATTTTTACCTCAAGGGTCTCTGTTATAATGGTGTGTTTAATTTCTAACATTGGTAATTTCAGTTGGCTTGATAATCTAATGCATTATATCATCAAATTTCTCTGATCTCTGATGCCTATTAAATATGAACTTGGGTGAGTGAAGAATATTATCTCAGATGATATCATTATCCAGGTACATACCAGCCATACTGATACAAAATATAACATTCATTGTGGAAAATATCAAAGAAATAGCTGTGGGCTGGAAAACTTTTTCTTCCTATTTCTGATAATTGTAAAGAAATATGATAAAGTGCAAGACCAACACATGAAAATATTTGAAGGGCCATAGTTCTTTATTGCTTTTTTCTTAGTTGGCATATTATTGCTCCAAGCCTGTGTGGTGGTTCTTGCAGCAAATTACAGCCTGATATCTTAAATTATATACCAATTTACACATCAAATGAAATTCAGACAATACTATGTCTTTTTCATTAAATATTCCACTACTTGAAGTTGGAGAGCTTTCCAGAATTAACCTCCTAAAAGACTTCTGTTTGTATTTAAAATACACTAAAACTGTACATTACCATACTCCAAGTGTTATTTACATCTTAAGTTTAACACATGCACTTACTTTTTGTTTAGGTGCAGATGAAATTAAAGTACTTGGTCACTTTTTTTTTTGGTTCCTTGCGTGACTTCACTGCATAGGTAATTTGTATACCACAATGAAGCATTACAATCAGATTTAGTTCATAGAAAAGATTAAAAAAATATATACAAGGGGGAAAATCAAGTAGGAAAGGGAGACTGGATGGTAAATGATGCAAAAGAGCAATGCAAAATAAAAAGGTGGAAGAGCAATGCATATTCCATCACTCTGGTATTTCAGGATGCGTCTTTTTTCCAGTCTAACTGTTGAATGCTCCTCCTAAGTATTGCTACTTCTGCCTTTGCCCATGGGGTACTATTTTGCAATCTAACTCTACTTTCAAAAAGATGTATTTCTCCCTGTGAAGCTTTTTCCCTATGGAACTTTTCATATTCTAGTAAAAAACCCTCTTGAAGGTTGTCTTAAGAGAAGTTGATCAGAATGCTTCTTTTTCTGTCCATGGTTGTCAAAAGAATAATTCATTAAGAATCTCTAAGTACAGCAATTTAAGTAAGAAAGCACTTTATAAAATTTTGGAAAAAATGAAAAAAAAAAATAGAAAAATGAAATTTTGACATGTCTCATTTTGAAAAAGATTCTTTCCCAAATATGTATTTTGCCTTAATTTGTAATTCTGTATTTGCAACATACATATAAAGTTGGTTTTTAGCAATACAAGGAAGTACTTTTGATATCAAAAAATAGATTTAGGTAGTAAAATCTGCACTGATTTTTGTAAAACAATTTAAAAATCCTAATCTGTTGTGCCTATGATGGCATTGATATTTTGATATAAAATTTAGTATGAACGGATTTTCCTCACTGACTGTATTACAGAAGATTGGTGAATGTATCAGGGTGAATTATTTTTTTTTTCCCAAAAAACATCAAAACTTCCATCAAAATGCAAAATCTTTACTTTAACCAACCCTTCTCTTCAGTAGTCTCTCAACAGCATATTGTTTTTGTAGTCCTTTTAATGTGATTGACCACCTTTACTTTATGGGTAGGATAATTCAGTGATTAAAGCTTTTGAGTGTGACCTTAATCCAGTTCTTGACTGAATTAGAGTCTGTCTTTGGAAAAGTCCGATAAACACAACCCTTATTCTGTAATCATCGTCCCTATTTACTGACTCAGTTGAAAGTATAAACCCATTCATTAACGAGTGATGAGTGTAGGTTATTCAAATAGTGTCAGCAGCACAAATAATTTTCCAGATATAAATCTGGAAGCAAATGTATAACATAAAAATATGAAGAAATATATTGTACTTATGCTTACATTTTCATTTAGGCAACAGGTCTCTCAGCTGTCAGAAGGATCTTGCTTTTAAGAGTATGGAGTTTGTTCTGCTTTTGGGGAAGTTTGAGACAACGGTATATACATGTAAGTGCCTACTTTTTATGATAAAAATACAGGCTCTAGGAATCTTACGTTTGTTAAGTATAGTTTAGTATGTCATGCTTAATCAATATTGCTGCTGGCAAAACCCTGAACCTCTTCACAGATACTGGGAAATAGGAAGGGAAAAGGAGAATGGAATGCAGTGGCTCTTTACCCACACTGTCTCTCTGTATTTTTGTCACCCTGTAATGGCAGGGTGATGTTGCCACAGTTGTGTCCAGCACAGCGGCCTCCTGCGTGGGGACGGAGCTGGTTTCCCTCGAGTGCAGCACCGCGGGTGGTGCCTGGCAATGAAGGAAGCAGAGTTCAGGGCTCCACAGGAACGCATTTGCTTTCTGTCCCACAAAGCAACTTTATCTCCAGAAGAAAAAGCGGACTTCATAAAAGGAAACTCTCATTAAAGCAGAAAAATAGGGTGGGGAAGTGGTGGTGATTGGGAAAGCTGACTGCACGTTACATTCGTATTTGTTGAAATAGCTTTCTTTTAAGCTCATTCCAGAGGCATACTGTGAATTTTATTTCAACTAGGTGTCGTCTGTGAAAAAAATCAGACGCATTCTGTGAAGGTGGTAAAGGGTCTGCTTGTTTTCAGGGCAAAAGTTTCCTCTCTGTAGCATAGTTCCCTCAGTAACATGGGCCTTAATGGAGGTCGCAGGCTCTGTGCTAAACGCTTTGTGAAAGGAGAAAAAAGAAACCAGTGCAAGTCCCTGAAGAGTTACAAAAATGATCTTTTAGACAGGCACGTGAAGTCAGGAGGGTCCCAAATCTTTTTCTAGAGGTCTCTAGCCGGGTAGGTAGGCTGGAACTGAGCTGGGGCCTCCCTCTCCCTGCTGGCTGGGGCCTCCAGCCTTTTGGCCGCGCTGCCGGGGGAGTTTCCCTCAGAGCAGCTTGGGAAGCGGGAGAGCTGTGCACCTATATTAAAAGTCAGACTGTACAAGGGGGCATGAGGCAGGTTTGACTGGCTTTTTTAATATCAGATCACAGAAACTAAAAATGTCAGCGAGAAGAATTTCAGAGGAAGTGAATGAAAATAACAAGAGATCAAAAAGAGAAGCAGTTGGACAAGCAAGATACAGTGGAAGGAAATTAACACAGGCCTGGAAAATATCTCTACGGTCAGCCCAGTTTCCAGTGCTCGTGGGGGAGTTGAGATTAAAATGTCTAAAACAGAAACAGAATTTTCAGTTTATGATACAGAAACCACAGGCTGGAGCAAGCAGACCAGAACGCACCTTTTGTAAGTTAAATTCAAGGCATAGCTCCAGAACATTCTGGGATAGCCTGTAGATTTCTATAAAGTAACAGTTTTTTAATAGTTCTTTTGACATTGCATGAGGGATTGAAGGAATAGGATTGCAACCAAAACCTTTTTTAAAAGATTCTTAGAAATTCAGGAAAAGTGTTACAAGGTTTAACTCTTTGGTAGTTCAGATGCTAGGGGTGACAAGTAAAGAATGGTATCGCTAAGCATCTGGACATACAGGGTTTATGCTAATAAAATCTACCATGAAATGCAGTCATATGTAGTTTGGGTGTATTAGAAAGACTTCTGAAATTACGAGACAGTGCCAGACCTAAGGATTCATGCTTGCTGAAGACTGCATGTAGAAGGAGGTGTTCATCTTTAATCTTCAACTGACCAATATGAAAGCTGAAAATTGTGTTCAAAAGCTGACTAAAAATGTTTAGATGTATATATTACACACAATTCTGTGTCTGAGACACATGCAAAGAAATTAAAAGAAATGTGATAGCCTATACCATAGCTTGAGACAGAAAGTAAAGTCCTTCATAGGACAGAAAGGATTTTAAACATCTTTGTGTTTGTACATGAGACTGTCTGTGGAAAAAAATCTGAATTTCTAAGAGCTAAAAAGTTCACCTGATGAGGTCTTTTGAGATGTCTCAAAATTAAATACAAAGTTAAGACTGCCATTAAAGCAGTCATGAATTACATGTAAGTTACATGCATACCTAAAACCCATCTTGGGCAAACTGATGATTTATTTTTTAATAATTCTTCTGTTAAGTCATGCAGCCAGTACTTGCCAGGTATTGGCATGAGGCAATTATATTTCTGTTTCTGCTAATGTAATTAGGGTTTATTTGAACTCCTGTCTCCAAAGATATGACTAATAGATGTGTACATGTAGTCCTCAAAAAGATTGTTCTCAAAAGGCAGGTGATGATAGGCCAAGTATTTTAAAAATCCACATGAGTGATCGTAGGTAACTGAAGATAAAGGTGAGTATGGCACAGGCTTGGGCTTGTATTCTTACATCTACTGTGGCCTGCACCGAGAGGTTTTCTTTTTTTTCCCTTAAAAGTATCCATATATTCTAATGCTAAACAACAAATGGATTCCTGTTCTTTTTCCTGTGTTGGAATTCAGTAGGCTCATATGTAGAATAAAATTAAGGTGCTGATACCTGTTTATCCTCATAATACATTTAAACTATACGTAAAATGTAAAATTCTTTTCTGTGTACTGACAGCACATTTGGGGTAATGTATTCACATCTTAACTTGTAGCCAGATCTGCTGTTTTAAATGATTAAATGTTAAATCTGGTATTTACTCTTAGACTGTGCAAAAGTCAAAGGGAACAATTTGTCAGCTCATTCATATTTTGCTTCTGAAGCCAGTTAACTAATCAGTCTTACAGACAAAGAAGTAAGATAAATGGAGGCCATTCTGTTATGTAGAAAAGTGTACATGAAGATAAATTTTTCACATTTTGCTTCATTTCATCTGCAGTTATCACTGTTGTAATTGCTTCTGAACACTCAAGGTGCTCTTCATATTGCTTCTATGACATGAATGGTTTCAGCTATTTTGGTAGACTACTAGCTTGCAACACTGAAACTTCAGTATTCTTTTTTCTGTATTCTACTTTAGAAAAAAAATCCTCTGCCTCTTTATATAAACGTGAATTTGCCAAATAAATGATAGCGTCAAGACCTGTGTAAGCTACCACATTCTGCTAGAAACAAGCTTGCATATAGGAAATCCTGAGCAAACAAAATCATGTTACCATTGCTAGTATAGTTCCCATTAGTTTATATTAAAAATATGTGATAATCTAGGCTCAAACAGCTGGCATTAATTTCTTGTCCTGCCATGACTTCTATTGATTTAAGGAGTAACAAGGTCATCTCCTTTGCCTCATCTAAAACCTGCAAGAAGACTATCACCATTTTCAGTTCATGATTAGTCATCAGGTGTTTCTCATTTCAATTTCATGAACTAAATTATGATTTGAAAAACCCTAAAAACTATAGACTACTGTGTTAAAAATCTTATTATTTTTTTAAAAGGGAATAAAGAATAGTCTGTGCAAAATAGGATCTTGACCATTTTTATATTGCTGCATCATAGTATTTTTCTTTATTGAGAGCTCTTTAAAGCCTGAGGAGAGTGCCAGGATTTATAAAAGAGTCTTTTCCTCTGTTAACACATAATGGTTTTCTGACTAAATTAATTTTAATGGCATAGTTAGCCACATATGTAGAATTCTCATCAGGGTTTCTAATCCGATTCTGTGCAGTGTGATTTTATGATGGATAAGCATCTGAACAAATAAGTAGACCCAAGGTAGTTGTATTAAAATTTCTGTAAAAGGTATACTAGTTTTCTCAGTTACCTAGATTTCTGCGGTGGTAGACTGAGGGATTCTTAAATAGGCACACTTATTTTGGCACCCTGTGCACTTTAAAAAGAATCTCATTATAAAAACCCCTCAGCTTTGTGCCAAAGAAATACAGGAGTGGGACTGGATTTCTTTCTTTTACGGTTTGTCAGAAATTTAATGTAGTTTTATTGCATTAAATTTTCAACTACTCCAGCTGCTGTAGGAAATATATAGCTAAACAATAAGCTCAGAGAGGTAAATGCATGCATTATGTTCTTAAAATACTAATGCAAACTGGGCTTAGTTCAATTTCCAAACCCACATAATTTTCAGTTTTTAATGGTCTGTGGGCCTTTTTAAAAACCTCTACGAGTTTAAAACAATATATTCTACTGGCAGTAGAGTTTATGTTATTAGCCAAAAATCTGTGGGTCATCAAATACTTTTATAGCCACATAGTGAATGTAATTAATCATATATTATAAACATAAGATTTTTCCTTAACTAAAAATTTTAATTCAGATACCAGGAGTTTCATTCTTCTTTTCATACAGTAACTTTCAACTTTCTCTCAAGTGTTTTGTTTGGGTTTTTTTTCCAAGAAATCCAACTTGGATTCTGCCATCTTGTCCTTTCTATTGATTTAATTACGATACTCAGTCAGAAGTATTCTTGTGAGAAGTTTTACAAGTTAATGAGAGCAGTTTTCATGGAAAATATTATGTGATTTACAGTTCTTGCTTCTGGACATTCACATGCTCCACAACATTGGTGTAAGTATCACCACAGATGTTTAATGGAAGGTCACACTTACAAAGTATTCCTGGATTCCAGCTTTACTTTTCTTCCAGCTTTTTCTCATTATTTTACCATAACAGGTTTTTCCTTGTTTGTACTGAAAAAAAAAAAAAAAAAAAAAAAAAATGTTAGCTTTTCCTATCCATAGTTCATTTTGTGGGAGTGTTGCTCCTTTTCCTTGCCTTGATGGCAAACAGAAATCAATGCTTTTCTAATATTAATTTTGAAATTAATAGCCACTTCTGCTGAAGACTTTTAGAAGATTAAAAATAATGCATATGCAATGGCAATCAGAAGAATCTTTATAACTGATTTGACCCTACAAATTATATCAAACTGATCTTCTGTCTTTTGCATATTAAATATTTATACAGAATATATCTGACATGCTTTCAAAAGCAGTTTGCTTTCTGAACTGACATCTTAACCTTGCAAAACACATCCCAATGATGCTGATACATTTGGACTTGTGTTCCTATAGGATGTAGCTGTTACTGGACTCCAGATTTCAACAACTGGTCTAGTGAATTGTCATTTATTGCCTGAGTTCAATAAATACAACAGTGTGTGAATACAGAGAAACTGTACAAACTTTTCCATTTTAACTGCTTTACACATGCAAAGTACTATTAAATTGATTACAACACATAAGTATGTACTACCTCTAGGAAAATTAAAAAAAATTAAATAGGGGAATTTGCTTTCTCAGAGTTGAGAAATGCTGGCAAATATGGTCTGCTTTTCATTTCCCAAGAAATACAGTCTTTTTCAAATAAGTTACATTTTTCTTTTGTGTCCTTTAGCCTACCCCAAGTGGCTTGCAGTATTTATCAACTTTAATCAACATGACTGACAGGAAACCTGATAATAGAGAATAGCTGTCTCCACTGGTGGGGCAAAATCTTCTGAAATGTCAGTAGTGAATACACTGTATTTACATTTCTTTGGGACTCTCGCTTTTAAAAGATTTTAATATTTTACACTGGAGGGATGAAAGTAAAGGTTATTTAACTATACATCAGAAATTGTATCTGATGACAGTGTGACACAATATTTCTGCTTTCAGAAGTGCAGAATGCCTACCTCTCATCTCTGGTGCTGTTTCACTGATGTAGCAAGTTCATAGCTAGTATTTGTCCTCTAATATTGGAAGCTGTTCATCATCCAATTAATGACAGTTCTGGAGCTTTCTTTTTTAAATTTATTTTGGGTTTGGCCAGCACATCAGTTCTTTACAGAGATTTATAGTATATTAAATATAAACAATTAAAATTAATAATTAATTTCTTCTGGACTGTCATCAGGCACATTGCTTTGGCCATAGGCAGGGCTCTCTGTGAAAAAGGCTGAGTTGTCTGGTTGTACTAGGTCACAGGAGGCTTGGCCAGAAGTGCTTAAGAGAAAAAACATGTTAACAGCCATGCTGATCCCATTTGGTTTCAGTCTATGAAGTCTGAAAGTTTGGAAAACTTTGGCTTAGTGTTGCCTGTAATGATCAGTGAATTGATCTGGGCTGTAGCCAGCAGTTCCTGTCCTTCATGTCCTCTGTTCTGAGTGTAGCGCTGCTAAACCTGGGGCTTGTGGCTCAGCTAACTGCAGCAGTTACTGGGTCTTCTGGACATTCCCTTTCCTGAGCATCGCTCTGGGCCAGAGCTCCTGATTCTCTGTCTCTGCATGCACTCAATTTTATGTTGGACATAACTGCTCAGGAAGCTAAACTTCCAAATGCAAGAACTTCTAGTTTTATCATATTAAACAACTGAGAGGAGTACCTAGTAAGCTTTCAAAAAACAACATTCTGTTTTCTGGTGTTTTCTATCTCTGCACTTCTTTTGTATTCTACTTTGTGCTTCCATTGCATTAAATTCCTTTTAGATATTAAGAAATGTCAGATTCTCAGCTGTAATTATGCTAGCTTCAGAAGGTTTTAGAAGAAAAAAGTCTGCATAAAGAAAAAACTGAAACCAAGAAGAATAGCTGGAAGTAGCTTGTTTCTCAGTGAAAAGAGGTTTCCTGATCTCTGCAGGTCCCTTTTGATGACTCCATTATCCTAGAGAGCTACTGACTTCCTCATAGAAAGATTTCCGCTAGCATTTCATAATTCAGACTGTTTTCATTTTAAACTCAAAATATAGATAATTTTACTTTTGACTACAATTATTAAGGTATTGGTAAAGAAAAGATTTTTAAATTATTTTGGAAAAAAATCTGTAAAAATTTTCAGAAAAATTGTATTTTAATGTTAAAAATGTTTTAAAAAAGACCTGAGAAATTTCCAAAATATTTCTCCAGGAGGAAGTTCATTTTCTCTGGCTTCTTTGTGCTTCACACATTGTAACTTTTTTTAATGAAGAAAAATCACAATAACCTTAACAGGAGAGCAATTAAGCTGTAGAATCACATCAAGGCAAACCGACTTTTACTTTTAGGAACATGGAACAGCTAGAAATGCCACAGGGTACCTACAACTAACCAATAATGTATTTTTCCCCTTTTTCCTTTATCCAATATATTAGTTTCAGATGGATGTCCTGCACCCAGTACTGTGCCCAGAAGCAAAGTTACCAAGGCTGACGCATCTATCTGCTGCCAATCTGAGCAGTGCCTGGAGACAGCAGGCACAGGAGACATGAAGCATCTTTCAGTTGCTGCTGAGATTGTCCCACCAGCAGCATGGGGCAGCTGAGAGATGGCTGAAGGGCACCGAGGGTCTGCAGGGATGAACCCTGAGCATATCCAATAAATGACAGCTACTGCCACAGCTCAGGCTGAAGGGGAAACAAAGGTAGGGAGTGCGCTTTCGCTAAAAACATTTCTCTGGGTTTGTTGCGACAAATGCCTTTGTGCCTTGTAAGTACGCAAAGTCTGTCTCTTGCTTCCTTATGTATCATCATACCTTCACTTTCTTTAAGACAAACTGGATTCAATCAACCCCCCAGCATTTGTGTGAAAGCCTCCCATGTCCAAGATCTGCTCTGCTCCTTAAAGTGTACTTAACTGCTTCAGGAGAGAAAGCAGGCCCTCGAACAAGAATTAATGAGAGATGATTCATTAGGGAAAGGAAAGGAATGTGCGTTTGCAGCATGGCAAGAAGAATGTGACCCCTCAGCTGCTCTGCAAGAAGCAATTTGGAGTCTTGCAGTGAAGGGGAATAGCTGCCCTGGTTGTGTAAACCAGCAACAAGAAGATTTAGCATCTCCAAAGTTGCTGCACAGAGTTAGCTCTATTCCCTTTAATCTTCATCAGTGCTTCTGTTTTCCACCATATCTTGCAACACATTCAACAAAAAAAAACCCTGCACATAAGTAAGTAATTCTCAAGAATTTATTATTATTATTATTATTAAGCAGATTTCCTACTGAAAGCATTTTAAACTAGAGCATTCAGGTATGCTGGGATTATTGTATTTTCATGTGTGCCACTCACACCTCTGAAAGCTCTCAGCATCTAAAAGTACCAGTACTCCAAAAGAAGTACCTAGACGACCTCCACACAATAAAAGACAGAAAAAGACTATTGCAATAATATAAAAAACTGGAACAAGGAGGCATGCGCTTGCTCATAACTACATGAATGTGTATCCTGTGCTGCTGCTGAATGGCATTTTACTGATAACCCAGGGATTAGATACACGTAAATACAGTAAATGGCCTGTCAAGTTGCTACAGTGAATTATCTAACTGTAGTTGAATGTACTTTCTTACTGAGCAGTCAGAACTACTCTTATTTGTAGCCCTGATTTTCTTTTGTTTTAATCCTTCACCCTGTGAAGTGCTCTCTGACTACTGCCCTTTGTCTTTCTTCTGAAGAATATGACAATACATATTCAGGTGATGAAAAAGAGAGAAATGTGCTACTTATTTTAAAGTGGATTTTAGGAGAGGTGTTTGATCTACAAATAAGGCAAGCATTCCCTTACAGAAGAGCATATAAATTCCCAAGGAATTATCTTTGGTTGAAGAAGCAAATATTATAAATAATAAAAAAAAATAGTTCAGGAAGGAGTTAAAAGGAATGTCAGAAAGCACAGCATTAGGGACATTTTTGTTTACTTTATAATTTACTGACCTAAATTTGCCAATGACACAGAATTGGGAAAGGAGGATAAAGTAAATACAGAGGAACAGAGCAAATAAAATCTGGATAGATTCAGCTTAGAGGCTGGATAAGTAGCTTATTCAGCTCAGTTGTACAGAAGTGTGAAGTAATAAGATTAAGAACTAAAAATAATCAGAAAGGATAGAGCCAAAAAGAAAATACAACAAATAACACAATCCCAGAAGAAGAGGAGACTAAGTACTTTTCTCTGTTTGTGGAGGAGAAAATATGACTTGCTGTCAGGCAGAGCACAGGGGACTTTGCCAGCCCTGGTGTGGGCACAGGGAGATGTGCCTCCACGGACTGACAGAACCATGCAGGAGCAGCTGTCTGCAGGAATGCACACTCCTGTGGGCAGAGGGATCACACCCTGGGGAGCAGCACATCCGTCCACAGGGCTGCACTCGTGAGGGAAAAGAAATGGACAAATTGCAGACTGATTGAATTTAATAATTCAATATATATCTGGCAACAATACCAGTTGGTCAACTGGGACTTAACGGTGCAGGGCACATGTACCAGTTTGGCAGTCTTGCCCCAAATTGTTTTCAAGTGACATAGTGTTTTTATTCTCATTCCAATTCAAATGTTTGGTGCTTTTTTTTTTTTCCTCCACACCATATTTTGTTGCTTAAATCACTGTGATCAGTGCATACAAATAAAATTTTATGAGTTATCTATTAACTAGACCTGTGATAATTATCCATTTTGCCTTAGAGAATTAAAAAAGGGTCGTCTTAAAACTAAGACTTGAGAAAGACAATGCTAATGTATTTTTTCTTAAACAGACTTTATTTTATCCTCACACAGTTAGAAAACTGAACCAATAAAACTATTGAAGAATACCACAAAGTCATTGATAACTTTTCTTTAAATCACCAATGATCCTCTACCAAATAATTAAAGACACTATTAGCAGCCATCTTTTGTTCAAAGTCAGGTTACTACTTTTTCTTTAAGAGGTACTTTTATTATTTTGGAGAAATTATACTGGGTATTCTTTGTCTGAACTAGCAAAATAACTCCATAATTGGATTTGTTCAGAGTAATGATAACAAGATTTAAAACACAGCTGCAACACAGGAAAACTTAGTGTAAAAGGACTATTCTGTGTCTTCAGCTGTCAACTAAAAGTATATTGAATTTTGCAGAGCAAATTCAAATAAAAGTGTTGAGATTAAAAGTGATAAAGCAGCAACAGTGAGATCAGAATCCCTCCAAAAATTAGATTAAATCCCTCTCAGGACCATAAAAACTTTATTATCTTGACATGACTAGATCAATCATTGCAAGACAATTATCTTAACAAGTTAAAGTTGCTTTGATACAGGAATTTTATACTGTTGGGTTTTTTTCTTCTCCTTGGTATGAAAATAGACTGTGTATGGTCCAGGCATTCCTGAACAGAAACTGAGACAGACACATCTAGGTTCTCATGGTGACAAATAAGCCATAAAGCCTATCTGTAAACATCAATAAAGTCCTCCTTTAAGCAAAAAAAATCTTACATTATATCGAACTTTGAAATAGAACAACACTAAATCTTGACATTATATAGTTTATTGACTTTAGTATGAACTTACTGAACATCGTTTTTGTCTCTTCACTTCCAAAGCAGTTCTTGTAGCAGGAATATTGTCTTGCATTTCCACTGGGCCTATTATCAGAAAGCTCATGTGCTATGTCTTGGAAATTAATGCTTATACCATATCTCTGAAGATGACTAGTGCTGTTATTGATAAATGTAGAACTGAAGACTTATGCAAGAGTAGTTACACAATAATCAGTGCCAGAGCCAAAAAAGAGGGGATCCCATGCCCCACTAAAGACAGAAGCAGGACTTCAGTCTGGTCAGGAAGATTATCTGTATTCAAAGAGAAAAAATACAGTGCTGATAGAACAGGGTTTCTTCAACCATCTTTGAACCTTTTTGTTCCCTTTTTTATTTGGGAATTTCACGTTCCTTTACTGTTTCTGCTAGAATATTGTAAGTGTATTTTGTCTGCATTTCATTACTGTACAACAGTTTTGTGGGCATTCATGTTACTTTGGAGTGTCATTGACTTGGCTTTGGATTCAAACCTTGCTCACTGCCTACAGATTTAATTCTAAGGCAAATCAATATGGTTCTGTGTCAGAGAATGTGGCAAACACAGGCTTTTACTTCAGATTGCAAAAGATCTTGCTGTAATTTTAAACAGTGAGTGCTTTAAATTCTTCCCAAATAAAACCTGTAATTTTTATTTTGCAGAAGTTGCATCTTCTGAAAGGTATATTAAATCAAGATTTACTTTTTAAAATATATTTTTTGCTTGCAAATTTTAGAAATAATTGCCTATTGAATGCACTTTCAGTAAGAACCATCTCTTAAAAATGATGGTATAATGTGGAACCAGTACAAAAAGTGGTTCTAAATGTTTCTCACAATGTAGAAGCTAATTATGACTCCAAATGCACAAAGCAATTCCTTTGCAGTATAAATGAATTATCTACAGGTGAGCACTAAGGCAAAGAAGCTATTTTATTAAATTTATATTATAATGCAAATGAAGACCGGTTCATGTTTTATGAAAACATTTTTTTTATCAAATATGATAGGAAAATTATACCTACTTTGCAATATTATAATATATTTTAAAATATTTTCATCTGAGAGAGTTCATAATACAAATTATACATTTCTAAAAATTAGAGTTTTATACATTTGAACTACTTAACAATAGTGGTAGAAGAGGCAATCCTGAAATAAACAGCTTCATAGATCCATGAAGGACAATTCATATCAGATAGCCTTACATAAACAGTAAGTTTAACATTCCATACTAGTTTTAACTCCCACACAGTTTTTCAAGTTCTATTAACCCAGGCAACACATAATAATTATGATAAACAGACATTGCCATCAAAAATCAGCAGAAATTTTATAAGATTAAGTACAATGCAGTACATCTTCCTTGCTCACAGAGTCTGTATAATAAATTGCTCCTAGGCTTCAGAATGAGGCATTCTATAATTGAGCAAAACAGATCAATTTTTAAGGATGCTTATTTAAATGCAAAACAGACTTTTTGAGAATGGTAAACTCGATTAAAATCCCTCTTTAAGTGCAAATCACAAACAACAATATCTAATACTCACAGGGCATAACCATCCCATTAATAAGACAATTTATTGTTCAGATATAATTGTAAGGTCTTAAAGATGTGGCAGCTGTAATCTACTTTAAAAATTAGAAACTATGAACTCCACAGTCTTCTAATATGGCTGAAATACGCACAATGGCTGAGTAACATGTATCTGGTTACTGAAATACACTGCATCAGATTAAATGATCAGGCTTTGGGTGTTTGTCACACACAATTTTCCCCATCTTTAATGGTGTGTTCTATAAATTCTACTATTTCTGTTATTGTGTAGATATTACAATCAGATCCAGAAATTACTGAATAGGAATTTAGCCATCTGAGTCCTGAATACTTTTAAAATTGGTTCAATCTTCACATGCTGCCAATACTAATTCTTTTATTATTTTTTGTAAAACTTCCTGGATAGTTATGCTTTTGCATAGCAGACTTGAGATGTCTGGACAGGCTATGACTATCTCATACTCTAAGCAAAAATGAATTTAAAAAACCTGGTCATTTCAACTTAACTTTCAATAAGGGGCTGATTCAAATAATAATTTTTGGCAATCACATGCCATAGTCGTGTAAAACAGAGCTCTTCAGTGAAAGCAGTGTTCTTTAGAGGCATGAGAGGGGTTACAGCTCCTTCTCCTCTCACACCTTTACACTGTCATCCTTTTTGCACCATTGGCACAGGATTAGTACTCACCTTCTAATTATGCATTTAGGTTCCTTTTTCAAAGGTTTGTTTGTATGTGTTTGTATGTTTGTTGAATCACATGAGTGTCAGTACTCTTGAGAGGGAGCTGAATCAGAGTCCCACATGTCCTAGGTACTCTAATGCTCCGTTATTATATACGTATACATACTTATGAAAAGATAGCAGTGACTTGTCTTCATAAGTGGAAAAATACTTTTATGCTTATAGTTGCCCTGTGTTTCTAAAGCCCATGATCTGGGAAGGCAAAATTCCACTCAATGTATAGCTGAAACTTGTGTGTTCATCTTATTTTATTTTCAGAAAGTCCCAGAACTGGAAATCAGAATAACTTCCCAAAGAGAAAGAAGTGAAAGCTCTTTACTTTTGGTTACAGATTTGCCATCAGCATTCATCATCTTTTTTTACTTCATCACTGTATCAAACTCTGACAATAACAAAGATTCTGCTCAGAGAACAAACAACTTTCCACCAAAATCCCTTTATGTTGCAACAGTGGGCTGCAGAAGGAGGCATATGATCTTTGAGTCTCAAACTTCAGTGAGACACAAGCATTGTGAGATATTTATTACTCTAATAATATCTATCTATGACTGCCAATTTTAAATGACCAATGAACTACTTAGTAGCTCTATGACTGTACAGTTGAATTATGAAAGAATGAGGTTTGAGTTTGCCATTTTAATGTAGTTTATGTTCCTGCATATGTAAACCAAGTTTGGAAGTCACAATATTTTCACTCCAAGTTATCTCGGTCTCTTCTGAAAGTCTTGAAAATAGTCAGTCTATCATTTATTACAGTCTTTGCAGCACAAAACAAAACTTTCTGTGTGTTTTAAATGTTTCCATGGGTTTGGAGTCTGTTTCACTGAAAGTGAGGGTATTCCAGGAAATAGGACCAAGTCTAACCTGCTTTGTTCACTGACAGGCATGGAGCAGCGGTGGCTTCCAGCTCCCTGCTCCAGTGCTCATCCTGCACTGCTTCAGGGCTGGCTGCAGGCTGGCTCACACAGCTCTGCTCCTTCACTGTGAAGAAGGCTGAAGCCAGCTTTAGCAAAAATAGAAATTCAGCTTCTGGCTATTACAGGAAAAGTGGATTGACAAATTCCGCAAGCTAAGTGGTCTGACAAATTCTGTTTTGCAGCTCTATTACAGGATTGGCAACCTCATCTAGGGGGTGGGACACTGTGTGAGAAAAGGACAATAGTTTAGCAAATTTAGTAACTTTTTAGCCTTGTGGTTTAATGATCGTACATCATCACACTTGAGCACACAAAAGCTTTTCCTATGTTCTGGAAGTACGGCCTTTAACTTGCATCTTCATCTTCCTCTCTGTCACTGACGTCTCCCCTTGCCACATGTCCTGTTTTATTCTGCATAGCATTGGACAGTGATGGCAATAATGAAAGTAATTTATTAGCTTACCTAGATGAAATTAACGTGAACCCAAACAGTGTCTCAAACACTGCTGAAGAAACAAAAGGCTAGAATTTAAAAAGCAAGTCATCAAGCTCTCTGCTTCATATTTTGCTTCCACAATCCATGTATTTTCATACATTAAAGCTGATCACTACAGAGAAATGTCAGCTAGCTCAGTTATTAATAGGTAAATCAATTCTATCTACATCAGTATGTTGCTTCATCACCAACAATTCTGTTGAGCTAACAATGCATCTCCTTGGAAGTGCTCTAAATGGCCTGCTGATTCCTATCTTGGATAAATGTGAATCAGAGACTGTTATCCTATAATTCCATACAGCAGGATTCTCAATAACCTGTCATATGAGGCTATCCAATTGTCTGTGCTTTTCTAAGTATGAAATGTCTGTGTGTATGCATGTACACATGCAACATACAATATTTTGTATGGTGTTTCAATACTTTTCTAGTATGTGTTCAGCTTGATGGAGAGACAGCCATTTGAAAACGCTATGAAAAGTCATTTTGCTGTAAGTGTTTGCTGAATCAATGAATCATTCTGTTTTACAGTAGCACCTAAAATGTGTTTGGCAACATCCAATAAATCCTGATGTTTGCAGTCTAGAAATAAAAGGAGAGGAGCTGAATAAAATGTCACCTATATTTCAAAGTTTTTATATTGGCTGTATTGGAGAGAAACTTAGAGGAACAGAAACTAACCAATTTCATGCAGCTGACTCAGTGTACCAAGAAGTTATACAAAGGAAAAAATAAATGAGAAGAGTTGAAGCTGGGAACAGATCTGATTTTGAAATTAGAAGAGGCAGAAAATGTAAGTAGCAAGGTGCAAATTTATGAAGATTGCTAAGGAAAGAACTGTAATTTTTACTTTGATAAGGTAGAAAGGAGATATCCAGCATCTCAGGTACCACAGTCAGATAATGTGCAATTTTGCAACCATGTTTTTTATATGAGACAAAGATAAATGTGAGAATGCTGGAAAGGCTAGAGAAAAGGAATTTAAAACGTTCAATGTATGAGATCCCTGATGAAATATTTTGGTTAAAATTTCATTAAAAATAAATTTAATTTCATGCAGATCAGAGGATTGCTTTCTAATTTAGGAAGTAACATCATTGCATACTGGAGTGTATAGTCCACTGCTCTGAGCCTGTAAGCTGCTATTAACAGAGCAAGTAATTAAAATATTTAGATTAGTGTCAGACAGGGATTACAATAGGAAACTTTAAACTAGGACTAACTTTGACAGTTAAGTGAAGGTTTATTAATTTTTTTGAGAACTTGAGGGTGACTTCAGTTTCCAGTATGGTTTGTCTCGTGTAAGGTTCAAGGTGGAAATCAAAATAAGTAATGTTATCACTCAATGTTTTAATATACAATGAAATTTTGCACCCAGACCTGAAACTGCAAATAAAAGCAAAACCAGAAAACATATATGTATATGTGCAGTTAATTTCTAGTGTACATGTGTTTATGTAATACTTCATGCTGAATCTGGCTTACCTGACTGTCTGTCATAACGTGTGTCAATCTAAACATTTGCCACAACAGTTTTGGCCTTGGCTGTCTAGGATGTTACCTTTATGATTGTAACCCATTTTCTCTAAAATGTCCTTTATGCTACTCACTATATGCAAAACACCAATACTGAAGCATAATCTAAGCAATGTTTTTCTTTCTATTTTTTCTTTAACATAAATTTCTATTTTATTCCCACTATTTTAGTGAGAAATACTCAGTTCAAGAGATTGTTCTTAAAATATTATGGGAAAAATAAATGTATTTGTGCACTCTGATGAATTGCATTTTGAAGGAAATGCAACACCAAAAGCTACATTTAGGTAATATGGTTCATTAGGCTTCTAAAAACAGAGACTTGAAATTTCAAAATTAATGCGGGAAGCCATATAAAGAATGACTTGTCATATTTAATTTAGGTTTTTAAGGTCATTCTTTGAGTTAGAACTTTAATATCTTGCATATGAATATATAGCTTATATTTCATTCCATTTGTAATTTCCATTAAAGGATGTAATTAATTCAGTTTTAAAAAAATCTCTGTGGATTATGTATAGACGTACTTGGGTTTGGTTGAATTTGTACTACATTCTCCTATGTTTACAAATTGCAGGTTTAGATATATTGTTAGTATGTGAATGAGATGTATTAGCTATTCCTTCTGATGATACATGAGCATAACTCTGAACAGAATATTTTCCTTGTGCACAGTATATTAAATAACAAGTTATGTAAACCAAATATTTAGGTTCACTAATTTGAAGCAGTGTAGTTTTGCTAAGTATATTTTTATTCTGAAAGTAGTGTTATGATTAGAAGCATTATGTACTCTGTTCTCACTGTTTAATAGTTCATGAGTAGTAGATCAAACATAACCACATATAAAAGTGATTGCAGATTTCTCGTTTATTGATCCAGTCTCAAAACGTATGTCAGGTGAGTGTGACATAATGAAACATATTGGGTCTGCACCAGTGTTAGCCAGGGCCACATCTTTATGAGATCCTTTTCTGGCTAGCCAGCAAATGTGATGGAGATACCTCTAGAAATAAAACCTGCTTTAAGATACAACTCTAAATTTTGCCTAGGAGGAGGGCTACAATGAGGGCTACAATTCCTGATCAGAAATGTTGGCCATTTGGAATGAAACTGAAATGGAGGCTGTGTGGACACTGTAGCTGATCTTCAGCTCCAGACTGTGACCATCACCACGGGCAAACACAGCTTTACAGCAGTGCACCTCTACCCTGAATCTCCTGCGTTATAGGTAAAGATGAGGAGTCCCTATTTTTGGCTTGCAGTATTTATTCTCTGTTAGGGCTTGCTGTTTTGTGTTTGCTGGGTTGGTGGCCATGTGCCTTATAGCCAGTGTTCTGTCGATGCTATTCCTTGGGTCAACCCTCCCTGCCATGCTGGGAGCAGGCGGCCATCTGGGGACTGAGGGTGCCAGTGCTGTGCAACCCCTTTCCGTGCTTCTGGGCTGCCCCACTTGTCTGGGTCTGGCTCAAGCATCCCTGCAGAGTCCCCATCTTGGCAGGTCACCAGAGAGTGTGCATGAGGTTGCTCAGCCACACGCTCCAGCTTGTTCTCAATAACTATGTCATGAGACTTCTTCAGAGGAATATAAACGAGAATGAAATTCAGACTAGCATATACAAGAGAACCTTACATCCCAAAACACCTTGCTGGATTTCATATCACTGTTTATAAGAACTGAGGGTTTCTTGTCAAAGTATTGACAACTGTGAGGCCTGCTCTGGATGATTAATTTCTAACACCTAATTGGCTTTTAAAAGAAAAAGGCACTGCCTTGTTAAATTGTATGGAACTTACACAAGAAAAACTGAAGCGAGAAAAAAGGCCCGTGACATAGAAATGTGATATCCACAAAAAGTGCTTAATTACAAGCAGGTTAGCCTGAGAAATGGCCAAGCTAAACAACTACATACATTGTTGGGGTTGCCTAAGGGCTAAGCTGGCAGCAGCTCTGTTTGAAGTATGGCAGTATTAGGTAGCTGTTAGCATCCTCCTGCTTTTCTTAGATCAGCTATTTTGCTGGGTTTGTTCTTACTTTTTTTTCTTTTTTTTTTTTTTTTTTTTTTTTAATGGACTGAACATTATCTATACATTTCCCTTTCCATTTTCTATAGGAAGTTAAGTGGATAAAAAGCCTTTGTGGGCTCCTGAAACCCTGAGGTTTCTAGATTACTTTCTTTGGTGTTTGGAGTGTGATACAAGAGACTGACCTTGTCAGTCAGTAATGTGCTCTTGATAGACACAAGAAATGCTGACAAGAAGCACCTAAATAAATAAAATGGGTACAAAACTTCATAACTTCAGCAAAGGTGCAA
This sequence comes from Falco naumanni, assembly GCF_017639655.2. Classification (NCBI taxonomy): domain Eukaryota; kingdom Metazoa; phylum Chordata; class Aves; order Falconiformes; family Falconidae; genus Falco; species Falco naumanni. Next base: position 9,431,657 of record NC_054068.1, read on the forward strand.
AATACTCATTTCGTAGCCTAAATCTGGGCTTTCAGGTTGGTGATCTCAGGCAGAGCAGAGCATAGATGGGTGCATACACCAGTTTTTACACCCTCTTCGTGCTGCAAAACTTGCTGAGAGGCAGCTACTGACTCAGACTTAGCGGTTCACTCAACATTAGCTGGATGTCACAGCTGGTTTGGGGTCAGACCTCAAGCAGAGAATGATTATTATAAATTTAGGTTAGACACTGATTTCATACTTGTCACTTCCTTCAAAGCAGATGTGGGGAAGAAAAGCTTGTGATACTTGAGAAAATCATGACCCAAATCCATTCAAAAAGACTGTAGTTATTCACTGTAGAGCTGTGGTTGACTGATACCTGCTCCATTCCAACGTCAGTGGATTTGCTTCTTATTTATTTACTAAAATAAATTATGATTTCACCATGTGTCTCCCTATAGACTCTCACAAGAAGTCAGCACCACAACCCAAGGAAAAGCTAACACTGCCCAGTAGTCCTCACACGGAGGGGATCCCCACCAGCTAAAAAATGTTACAGCCTCCAACCGAGCAGCCACTTTATTAGCTTTGCTGTGCGGTATGCACCGATAGCACAAAGGTTAGGGAACTGTAATTGTTGGAATAAACTGACCAGATTCCCTCTTAACTGAACTTCTGAGTTCCCCTATTTTTCTTGTAACTTAGGGAATGTATCAGTAAGAAATAGTTACATTGACCACTCATAAAATCCTGCTGTTTGCTTTCCATGAAAAAACATTGTAGTACTGAGAATACTGAAAATACTGTGGTATTCTCTTTTATCAACCTGCTACAATCTGTGGAGTTTGAAGAATGTTCGCTCTTACAGAAAATATTCTATACTATGTACCTATGCATGCAATGGTGGTATTGCTGTTACATTCATGTACTACCTTGAATGACTCACAATCCTCATTTCCTTGTTTTTTGTAGCAACAGCAAACTGCCTAACACTGGTAACATAGCACTTGATCCCATTTCTGCTTACTTCGGTGCTCTCTAATTTTTGCACTTTGCTGGAAGTATGAAAACAAAATTCCTAAGCATTCACTTAGCACATAGACAGCTAACTAACAGTCTTTATCAATGTCACAAATTATGAATTTCATTTTTTCTGTATAATGATTTTGCATATTATATGACCATTTTTTTAAATTAAAAATAAATATGTGAAGATGCTACTTGAAAGTGAGCAAAAGAGAAATCAGCTCCTCCTCCCTCATTAGCTGAAACCTAGTTTAATGTACTTACGTTGCAAGTATTTTAGAAAGTCACTTTTGTTTCAGTCATCCTACACCCTATAAGAAAAGCATTGCTTATGCTCCTTCAGTGAGTTGGTTTTCCAGTAAGTTGTCCAAATCTCATTTCATTTGGATAGAGTTGTGTGAACTGTGGATGGTAGCATCGTGTCCTTTACTTATTTTGAAGGTCTTGAAAACTTTTTAATATTGACATAAGGTATTCACTTGCATATCCCATAACTGCTGTTAATTGCTTTTTTGCTTTAGCTAGTGGCAAAAATGTTCTGTGTAAAGGGGACTAATAAGAATATTGGCACAATATTTATTAATTACAATTTTAATTGGTAATTACTCACTTTTTCAGGTTACTTTTCTCTTGTATCCTGGAAATGTAGTGACTACTTGAAACAAGACTCCATCTTGGTAGTTGTAGCCCATCCTTGTCTATTAGCCATGTCATCTCCAAAACTTTGTACAAGAATATGTGTACTACTGGGTTTTAATTAGTTGATATGATTTGCATGAAAAGTCATTAAAACTCAACTCTATATATAACTGTTGTCAACCACCTTATTTTTTAAACAAGCAATTGGTAATAAATCCTAGAATCCTTATTATATGTGAGGTTTGCCTTCTACTGGATTTAGTTGCTCCAAGTATTGTAGGAGAAAATAAAAAGTTAGTGATTAATTATTCAAAGATAGGATATTGATCTTTTATGCTTTTATCTTACTTGAATACTAGTGACTAAACGAAATCAGATTAAAGGAGGAATGTTTGCCTCTTATTCCTTAGACTTGCTGAAATCTGGGCTTATCTGCTAAGTGTCATCTATATTTGTGCTTCAAAATCCAAACATCTGTTTTCAGGCAGTGTTTTCCTCTTTTATTAACCCCCATCACGGCCCAGCATCTGTGCAGTAATTCTGTATCAGAATTCTAAAGATTTTAAAATACAACATATGACAGAGATCTAATCGCAAGGTTGTGTGGTCAACTGAATATGAAGGGGAAAACCAGACAAAGCATGGCTTAGTGCAAAATTCAGCTCTGTTCCCTTTTATTTCCCTGCAGGCTCTTTCATTTCTAGTGGAAACTTGTCCTTCTGACATCTTCATGAGAAATTGTGGATGCATCATCATGGTACCATGCACATTCAAACAATTTTTATTTAAAAACAGTAAGTCACAGTAATTCAGGTGAGCATGAAATGATAGAGTCTTATACTACGCTATTCCACAGGGGCAAATACTAACAGTAAAAACAAATTTAATTTTTGTGACTTTGTAATATTTATTTCTGAAGGAGAAGACAGTGATGTCAAAAACATAAACCAAAGCAGACAGTGTTGTTTACCTGAATTAACTGGATTTGAAATACAACCAACATTGAAGCTGAAGTAAAGTTTGTAAGTTTATCCTGTATGGCAGTAATACATAGAATAAATGCTTGCTTTGTTTACCTACTTAATATTTTGCTCAAAAAAAACCCTTAACTTTCTGCAGATTAATTATGAGCATTTATTAATAATATTTTTTTAAAAAGGAAATTTTATTTCAAATTAGAATAATGAATACCTCTATGAGCTCTTCCTTCTTAGTATTTAAAAGAAATATTTTAAAAACCCTCACAATATTATGCAAAACTGGCTTCTTTAATTGCTTGTAGTGTTCAGGATGCCCTTTGCATGTTTGCTGCTGGTTACAATGTTAGTAAAATTAAGCCCAGTACTTTGCAGCTGTTGCAATAGTGTTTATAAATGGCTTCACAGTATGATGCCAGTATTTTCAGTGTGGGTTTCCAGTTCAGAGAAAACATAAGTATCTTTTCAAAAATTCAGACGTGCCACTGACTTTTGTGGTCAGATCCATATTTAGGCAACCATTGTAATCATTTGTACAATTAAATGTTTATCATGAAAATCTCTCATGGATTTAGGTGTCAGGCTTCTTTGACTACTGAATGCCACTCCTAGTGATCAACTACCTTTTTCATGAAAAGTTATAAACTCAGAATATTAGTCCTGGACATTCTATTTGTTATCTGAGTATATAGGGGAAATAAAAAAAAAAAAAAAAAAAAAGAAAGAAAAAAAGAAAAAAAAATATCCACAAACTAAACTGAGCAAAATCTGAATTAGGTTTTTAATTTAGCTAGGTAAAAAAAAAACCTCCAACCCTCTTCAACTGATCTGTTGGGGTTTTTTGCATTGCATTGTGCGTACTAGACCAGAAAATCTCCAACTGATGTCCCTTGGTGACCCACGGCCATTTAACTTATTGAATGCTATTGGCCAGTTCTCTTGTTTCAAGGAATTAGATCAAAGAAAGACGGGGCCATTCATGTTCTTTTGAATTCTGCACAAGTAAACAAAAAAACCAAGAAGGTATTTTATACCTATATGGTGCTAACATGCAAAACACTATCTATTTTCTTGATGCATTTTGAAATAATGCAATTAAAGCAAAGAATCTTTTATATAAAAACCATACATCCCTGTTATAAACTAAAGAGACTTTTACCCAGGTTTATTTCTTCATATGGTTTAGCAAACTACATGCAGGTGTAATGAAATCCCATTAGCAGTGTTAGTATCGTTTCCCTGACCATTGCTGGTAGCAGGACTTTGAAACGTTTGTGGTGGGATTGGGGTGTTTTTCAGATGCTTAAGCACTACCTGTAAATCAGCAAAGGACACCCACATCCCTAAATTCTTAAATGCTTTAGAGGATGCCCTGTATCTCTAAATGTGTTTGAACAATGCAACCAGAAATGGCTACTGTGATCACTGCAGCTCTAGGCAGCTTTATACTGCAATTTTCAAAAATGTCTAAGAATTTAATTTCTAATTAACATCTTGTCATATAGTATACCTGAATGAAGGCAATATTTTGATATAGTTTGACATGACTTGCTGAAGAGAACAATTGTGACAAAGATTTTGAAGCCTTTCTCTCCTAAGCCTCTCCTCTGCACCAAGAGCCCTGGGAATCCCCCCCTTCCTGTACCAGCAGATATTGTGTTTCTATTGCTCGCACAGCTCCGGTCTAAACAAGCTGCCTCCGATTCCTAGAGGGAACGCAAGCTTTATTTGGGGGGAGGACATGCCACTGTTGCCTCTGCTGCTGTCTGAATTGAAAGAGGATTTATTTTGTTCATTGGTGCCAGTGTGCATGAAAACACTTCAGTATGAAGCAACTGAGGATAATCTCTACAAAAGATATGTGACTGCTTATCCAGCAGATACAAACACCTGTGTGCTAGATCTCCACAGTTGTGGTCAAGACTGACTGAAGTGCTGCTTGTGTGCACATTGTACCATACATCAGTGATGTTATTACAGGAGGGATATAGTAAAGGAAAAGAGAATAAAATACTTGTTGTGTTTGGTTTTTTTTCTTTACATGTTGCATAACTTTTTGCTACTTGCTTTTTATTATTTTGCTTCAATTCTACTAAAAATGGGTGAGATAATGATCTGTATCGCTCCACCCAGCACTTCAAATAAACTTTGTTCTGGTATTCATGGACCAAAAATATATCTTGTACATAAGCTAGCACAGTTATAACATGCACCAGCATGTGAAGTTTATGTAAGCAAGTCTTCACTTGAATTCATTCACGAAAAATTGTCAACATTATGATCTTGGCTTCCTTGGCTGGCAAAATTTCACCTCAGTGATAACTAATGTGCATAAAATGACCCTTCAATGTGATGCATCCTGCTGTATTAGCTAAAGAGCATAGTTATTTGACAGGATTAATTTAAAGGCATGAGTGCTTTACTTTTAAAATTCAGGAAATGCATTTATTTTGAGTGGTATTAGAGTGGAGTAATGTATTTTTCTGTTTCATGCTTGTTTAAATAAATATCTGAAGAAAAGTCAAACATTTCAATTTATATATGTGGGTGGAAGTTTTTTAGAATGTTTTCATTTGTTTAGATCCTCAGTGTGGTTTCAAAAGTACTCCAATAATTTCTGTGGTGTTTAGCTAGTGGTGCTTCTGGCAAACTAATACCCATTGCACACAGTACTTCAACCTTCAGGTAGCAGCAAATAGCAGTGTTTTATGGGTAATTTCTTACTTCTACCTGCTGTTACCAAAATGATCCTTTTATTTAAAGCTGAAGTCACATCAGATGGTACTGTGTTCACACTCCGTTATTTCATCGCACTCAGTGACAAGTCACCCACTGGAATATGACAGCCATGCTGTAATGACAGGAACCTCACACTACATTTCTAACCACATGTGAAATTGCACAAAGGGTGATATCTCTGCTACCTGTAGGTGAGTACAGAGAACAGTTCTGAAAAAGCACAACATATTTTCCAAGCAGAGTAAGATTATTGCATAACTTTTGCATTAAAGGAAGTGGTTTCTGACATTTTCATGCCATATGAGACCTGAAGTCCATGGAACAACTTGCACTGGACGTTAATTCTTGTTATATAAGGTTAGAAGAGTATTAACCTGAAAGCACGTTTTTACTGTCTTTACACATACCAATAGTTGTACATTGTCCCTGGAACTGGGGAAACACATTAGGGGAATTGAAACCTATGCTATCTTGTCTAAACCAGTAAGAGCAAAGCATGTCTGTGTAAAGGTGCCCAGTGAATAGGGCATGTGTACCTTGAAAGAGTTGAGGAACAACATATTTAATTACAGAGGTCCCACACAGAGTTACTATAGCAGCAAATGCATAACTAAGGAGCCCGTGGTTACCTGTGGTGAGAGTATTGCTGCAGTCCTCTTACAGCAGTGAGATCAGAAAAGCATCTAATCTCTACGCTCAGGAAGTGGTACAGAAAACTAGCTCAAATGCAAGCATCATTTCATATGTGCACAAAATTTTATTCCTTTTATTTAGGGGAAGCTGATGTTATTGAGGATGCAGATGAATGGTTTAACTACAAACCATTACTACTGACAACATCTCTGGCAAATGCCTCTCATTCCCTCCTTTGTCCTCTGTCCCTCCAGGCAAGCACACAGGTGATTATTTTTTCAGCAACAATTATATGGTTTGCAAATTGAAGTCAAACCTCTGAAAGGTTTGGCCATAGGAAAAACTGTCTTCAGACTGTTTAGCAGAAATCTCAAGCAATGAAGCAATATCTGAGACCAGTCTATATATTGGCTAATCTATGGTATATTTGCTTTTTAATCTCTTTTCAAAATAATGGCATTATTTATAAAAAGAGAGAAAGATTTGACCCCCAGCGCCATAAAACTTTGAACCACTGTAAAAAAAGGAAAAAGTGATAAAGAAAATTGGAAATTTTAAGAGAAGTTATGAAAGGAGAAAATTTTACATTTTAATATGAAAATCATACAGGAGACATTTTATTCTGCTGAATATTGTCTACAGTAACTTTCATTACTGCTATCCAGCATCCAATTTGTCACCTCTAATCAGGCATCTTTATTGTATATTTTTTGCATGCTCAATAACCTTTCAAATTACTCTCACTAGATGAAGAATGTCATGCACTTTAAGACACTTTTCTTATTTGGAGAAGAACAACTCCTCAAGCAAGTTTTCCAAAATTGTGAAAGCCTCCTGATAGCAGTAATTTTAAAGAATGACATTATAGGTGGAATATTCCTGTCTTTTTTCATTTCTTTTTAGCCATGTGTTATATAATGTCTTTGTATTATATTTGAATCTTTCATTTTTGAAACTAACTGCACATGAAATCCTAGGCTTCTCAAGCTACTTCTGCCATTTAGGCTCAAAGCAAAGCAATTTTTCCTGCATCATTTCTCCTTTGTTATCTTGTCTTTCTATCAGATTCTCCATTAGCTCAATTATAGGACTGCTATGATTTTTACTGCTACTATTATGTATGGACTATTAAATCATTTACTATTCTCCAAAACATATTTGTGTATAAAGGTCTAATTTTGAAAGGTTGAAAACTCATCTCAGCATTATCACACTGGTAATCAAAAAAGTAATTGCACGAAATAATCCAGAATAAGATGCACAGTAATTCAGCTTCAGGGATGTAATCTATTTGCGGTTATAAAAGATAATATTTGTTTATATGGTGGGTTATTTTTTTTCCTGTAATTACCTTGAGATTTTTCAATGTGGAAATAAAGAGAACTCATAGCATAATATGAAACACTGCTGTAAAACTCACATCATATTGGGCATCCAGTAATTTAAGTGATATGTTTTAATAAATTGTATATTGGCTAAATGATGACTATTTAAGCTGTGCACCAATGTGTTTGACACAGCCTGCTGCTTAGTCCACAGGGTAGTACTAAATGAGTAACCATTGCAAACGTATCCCTAAGCAGAGTGGACTGGACTCAGGGCGGATTCAGGAGACCACTCTTCCCTCCTAGCCACAGCACTCCTGCAGATGTCTGCAAGGAATCAATGGAGATTTGAATTTCTTCAGCTTAACCTTTTCTGTCCCATCTGTTGCAGTGCAGAGAATTCCTAGTCAGTGTTTACTGCCAAAATCTATCAGGTGTTGCAGGCTTTGCAAAAGGCTTTGTGTAAACAATGGGGTATGTCATTATCACATGAATGTTAATTGCTCTGTTGTGGTAAAAATACAGTGCTATTGACTTTTTTGCTCTTCCAATGAAGACATGAAGTGGGTGGAATTAACTGTTTGTAAGCAGAAAAGCTCCCAATGAGGTCAAAATTTCTTAAACTAAAGAGGTATGACAGTTATGAAATAAGTTTGAGTCAAACTGATGTATGGAAAGAGTGATTCCAGTTATACTCTGCAAGTGAAATATATTAAACTTACACCCATCAAGCTTGCATAGTGTATGAATAATTGTATAATTGAGTATAATGTAGTTGGGGATTTGCATGATTTAGACCATATTAATTATAAACAGTATGTATGTTTCTCTGACGAATTGGCTTATTTTATTCTTTTTCAGTTCGTAAGTGTCCAGCAGAACATAGCCAAATCATAATCTGATGCTCAGATTTCATTCATGCACTTCAGGTAAAAAGAATGTTTACCTTTAATGGGCACATTCCTGTCTGCTTCAAGGGCAGCAAAGAGCAGAGTTATTGCAGTTCAGAAGCTAATACCTTGTAACACTCTGAAAATTAAAAAAAAATAGACTTTAATGGAATATAAACATTGTCCATAATATAGGATAAGATATAACGTATTGCATTATACTAAGCTGTTAAGTATAATTCACAGTAATAAATCTTTAGCTATAAGAGATTGTTTAGACTTATTACATCTAACAAATAAAGGAGCTCTGTCAACCAGTGTATGTTGGCTTAACGGCTTGTAAATGTTCTACTTCAATCAATCAGTAAAGTAAAAGACAAGCTATTATGACTTTTATACATGGGGAAGAAAACTTTTCTTGTTTTGTCTATATCTTTGCAGAGCAATGTGCCCCAGCTGCTCAAGTGCACACTGTTTTAGAAATGATTGGGCCCTAAATCTACAAGATGCTTATATGTTGAAATTTTACCATTTTTAAGTTAGACAAATAGTTTCCTTAAAGAAATTCTTCTACTTCAATTTTAGAATTAAACACTTTGCAATGTTGTTCTTGTGTTTATAAAAGGCACAGACAATTTTTTCATAGGTAAAAACTGTGTAAAACATGGTCAAGTTCTGCTTTTGGATGTCTATACATTTTTACTTTCTATCGGTGAAAGTAGTGTGGAAAGGGTACAAATGTCATCAGAGCCTCTGGGAAATACACTGAAGTCATAGGCGTAGGGTCAGTCAAAAATGATCAAAAATAGCCGCTAGGGTGTTAATGTATTTGTCAGGTTAAAATATAAATGCAGTTCCACTGCTTACAAACCTGCAGGTGTGGCAATCTCGTATTGCCTAATCTTGAATCCATATTTCAAGGATGAAAATCTGTCCTTTATGCCATTGATTTCCATGGGCTTGTAGTTTCTCCAAAGACCAATAATGTTGGAACAAAATAGTGATGTTAAGCAGCAAGGTGTCATCACTAAGAGGGTTTGCTCATAAAGGTCAGATAAGAATGTGTCACCCCTCTTTGATTAATAGTCCATGGTGTTAGTAGATATTGATTACATTTAAGAGCCTGTGGGTAATAGGCAATTTAAATTATCTTCCAGCAACCATATAAGAAATAAGATTTATTTGAAAGTAGATACTAACAGGTGCCATTGTTGTGAATCCAGTTTAAGGAAGAAGGGATAGAAGAGATTTACTTATTTGGTAGAAACTGATTGTAAGCATTGGTGGAGGTATCGTGAAGAAGATAGTTGCCTACCATCTGCTCTACTCTGCCTGTGGTATCAATTACAGCAGTGTAACTATCCAGCATTTTTCTGTTTTACCACCCAAATTCAAATCAGAGGGTGGTCCTCACCTTTTGACATCTGAGTGAATGATACTCTTGCTCCAAGTACTGTGAGAAAAAATCAGAATGCTCACACCACCCTATCAAATGCTTTTTCAAAGTCCTTTAGGCAATTAATCACTACTTTATGTTTTATTTTTGGTAATCAAAATTTATCATTCTGGAGTTGATGTACAATAATGATCTGCACTCAGATTTTGTGTTGCTCATTTAACTGTATCATTTTCAAATTTAGGGATTTATTTGTATAAGGTTTACAGATGTTTTGCAAATATTGTATAGCATAATTGAGTAGGGAAACCCTGAAACTTTTTTTTTTTTTTTTTTAATAGAAGGCAAAGCTGTGCTGTTAAAACTGTGGTGAAATATTGCCTCCCCATTCTAACAATCTATATTTGCAATTCCATGCTAATAAGTATTTAACTCAAGGGAAAAGCTATTTTTGTCCAGATTGCATAGTGGGAAAGTCTTGTGCACTTTTAAGGCTTACTTCTATTTACAGAGAGTCATTAAAAATCTTCTGCTGTTCTGTCAATATAGAGAGATCTGCTGTTTCTAAAGTAGTTGTATACATCATGTTAAGCTCATAATTCTTTTTTAATGAAGGTATGCATTTTTCAATGTTTATTTCCATTAAGAATCAAACATAGCCTGTACCATTAACATTTTTGAAAGCAAACTCTTGCAGTCTTTCTGTTATATAACCTCATGGTATTTCACAACTACAGGACTGCTGTATTGGGCATTACTGTTTGGAAGTTGTTAAAAAAATAAACAAACTTGCATGGAGATGAAATACGGAGTTGCCTGAATGGGAAGAGCAGTATGTGAACACGGTCCGTGGGCAGGCCACCTATGGGCTTGCACAGGGGATCTGAAACTCCCCAGACATGTCCCATTCATACGCATATGACACTTCTCATATATGCATGTAATTATATGGTAGCACTGTTTCTAACTATTAAGCATATTAAAATGGAGCTTTTATGCCAGTAATGCCATCTTTGTGGTCATAATCAGCTTATTTAATTAGCTTCAGTTCTCCCACTCCAAAACAATAATTCACATGAGCAGAAGTAGTAAGTTTTTATGCTTTTCTGAGTATAGAACTTAGCCTGGGTGGTAAAACTTTTAATGTTATTTTGAAGATTACTTCTGATATTTTGGAGCTATGAATCTTTGTATGTAGATGCCAGTTCTTTGATATGTTAAAATAATATTTGAGAAAGGAAATCATGCTATGCATCTTCAATAATAAATTCTATATCTCATTTAGAGTTCCTCCATGACTAAAACTGTACCCTGTAAATTGATTTTGCAGCAATAAGTTTAGTGCAAACAGCACTATGAAAGCTTTTCAGTACTATATAGTTTATTGTTTCACCGTAACAGTTGAATTCATATTCAGTTTTCTCAAATACATCAATCAGTAACTGTCCACACACAAAAAGTCCTTTAATAAGGCAGCAACTGGTTATATTTGGGTTTTTTTATTTGTTCTATGAATAAAATACAAATGTGTCCACACACAAGGTAAACACAGGGATGTACATACAATTTGTCCTCAGTGCAGCTCAGTAATATTTTTTAGAATGAACAATAGAGCATTGGTTGGAAAACCAGCACCTTTTTGAAATATTCATATTAATAACACAAAACAAATGGCAGACAGCTTGAAAGTGCAACCATATTCTTATGCCTTCAAAAAAAGTACAAACTCATTAATTATTTTGTGTATTATCTCTTTTAAATATTCCCTGAATCTAGCTGAGACAGTGACTCACAGCAATAATATGATGACATTGAATTTCTATTAATTAGTAAAACTATTTTGTGCATTTGTCTCATGAATTAAGCGTTTTTACTTAGATTCTGATTATTTTTCCACCATTCATTACTAATGTAGTATCAAATCATTCTCAAAAAAAGCAAGTGATAAACATTTAGCATCAAGAAGGTGTATTTATTTATGATTTTTCAGAGCATAAAAGTAATGAGAGTACTGAAAATTTTCATGTTTTATGAACAAGTTACTTTGAATTCAGAATATACAAGTACTTATAACAACAGTTTACTCCAAAGTGTTTTGGCATACTGTTGTGGTTTAACTCCAGCCAGCATCTAAGTACCATGGAGCTGCTTGCTCCCTCCACCCAACCCCACGGTGGGATAGGGAGGAGAATTAGGAAAAAAGGTAATACTTGTGTGTTGAGAAAACAATGTCATAATTAAAATAAAATAGCAACAAACAGCAATTGTAATTAAATGGAAAGAGAAGGAGAGAGGAATAAAATCCAAAAGGAAGGAAACCAGGTGATGCACTGATGCCCAGCCAGTCCCCTGACCACTGATCACCCCTGGCCAATTCCTCAGTTTATATACCGAGCATGATGTCCGTGGTATGGAATATCCCTTTGGCCAGCTCTGTCCTGGCTGCTCCCTCCCAGCTCCTTGTGCACCTGCTTACAGCAGAGCATGCAAAACTTGAAAGGTCCTTGATTTAGACTAAGCACTACTTAGCAACAGCTAAAACGTCAGTGTGTTACCAACATTACTCTCATACTAAATCCAAAACACAGCTCTGCACCAGCTACTAGGAAGAAAATTAACTCTATCCCAGTTGAAACCAGGACATACGCCAAAGAAAAATGAATCGTGTGTAAGTATTGATAAAGTTTCTGATCTGTCAGTTCTCTATTATTTGCTGCTCCAGTGATTTAAGTTGGGATAGCTTGGATTTGTTTTAATTTTTAAGTATTTCCTTTGAAGTAATGAATCACATCCACAGGTACCACTACCTATTCACATGCTGTAATCAAAGGTGATACACTGAGCTACCTGATCTAGTTGAAGATGTTGCTGCACATTGTGGGGGGGGGCTGGACTAGATGATCTTTTGAGGTCCCTTCCAACCCAAAATAGTCTATGATTCTATAGCATATCACATAATAAAAGTCTTGCAGTGATATTCACCTAAGGATACCTTAATAGAGAATGGTAGATTTTCTTTTTCACATCCATTAACACAAAAGGCTGCAAATGTGCTATGCAGTTTTAATGTAGGTCCTAAATCAGCAGGTTTTCCCATGCCATACTTCTGCCTGATGTATTTCGTGATTAGGAGATGATGGTGATGATTTTCTCATCAAATACAGTTTGTTCATTAAATATTATCCTGTAATCACACAGAAAAAATGTGTAAATGTCAACAAAATTATAATTCATTATTATTATTATTAATAGAAACCAGATTAATTCCATTGGGAAGAGTTGAAAATGAGGCTTTTTTTTTTCTTTTTTTGCATGTAAGTCACTTAAGAGAATAATTCAGAAGTTTCTTACAAAAGATCATTCCACTTAAGCTGCTGAATGAGCCAGAAGGATGGTATACTTTATACTGAAGGATAATTAGACATTTCACACAAGAAAATTAATATTGCAAAGCACAGAATAACACAGTAGATGGCAAGGCAACTGGAATTTGTTTGAGTCACTTAATAGAGCTGGATATACATTTCTGGATGTCTTACATTGCAGAATTTTGCAATATGCCAGAAGTTTTATTCGTTCACCATCCACTGTTATAGATATTAAACATTCAGGAAATTATTACTATTAATGTAAAGTGTGAATATTCTTCTGACAGTGAGTGGTGTTTGATTACCTCTGTTTCATGGTGATTTTCTCTAAATATTACTGTAGCAAGTCTTACTTGGAAAATGCTTTGTTACGTGATATGTTTTGGCAATGTGGGATAGTCTCTGCAGAGCTCTGAAAGGCACATCAGGTGGCACAAGCAAGAGGGCAATGAAATGGGAAATGATTGGATATTAAATATAAGAATTTGTATAGCCCTTGTCCAGGTTGGTAGGTCAACTCAATATTCCAACTCTACTTACACTGTGAATAATAATGGAAAATAATGGGTAACGTTTTGGGGGGGTCCACAGTGAGGGAAAGATCCTGAATTCAAAAGAATTGTGGATTTTCCTTTTATTAATTATACCTCCTCTCCATCTACCCCCTAATTGAAGGTACTGTACAAAACTATCTTTTTTCCATCTGTGCAGTGTTACAATTATGCTCCAGGCTCACTTTCTCCAAAGGAAGAAAAAGTTTATTGCACAAGATTAGCAACCTTGCCTACTGATGATTATTTATATTGCATGTAGTCACAGATGATGTTTAATGGTAACTATGTTACCAGCCACTTTTGATTTTAATCTTAAACTAGAAAAGTTCATAGAGGAAACAATTCTGATTTGTTCTCCACAGATGAAGGCCTTCAGTTCTCAGAAAGTGCCATGGGGCTTTGGGGAGATGCTGGCATAGAGGTGGGAGTTGTTTCAGCTGCCTCTTGTCTGTAGGTGGGGTATATTTCAAAAGCAATCCCTGTGATACTAAAAAAGTACAATTAGCTGATGGTAATTTTGCATCTCAACGCACACACAAAGATTCAGCTCCTAAGCAACAACCACAATTTCTAAACCTGCAAAGCTGATACAAATCTGAAGGATGGGAGATTAAACTTCAGCATGAGTAGTTTTTTTTCTTGTTATTTGTCTTTGCTATGAATTGCGCCTAAAGAAAGCAGTTTGGGGAGAAGATGTATCCCATCTGCAAACAGGTCCTGATGTATCAATTAGAGAAATGTGTATGGTACTATACCTAACAGTGTATTTATGATGTGAATTTGTTAGATTTAGTTTGTTTCTAGACATATCATAATACTCCAATAAGTGTAAATTACCATATTAGGATTGTAGACAACCCATTGCTATCTATTTCCAAACTTTCTTCCAAAAGTGTTTATTTCCTTGCTGTTTTATACTATCCCTCAAACGGTGTAGAATTTTCTGTTTCTAAATTCTAATTTTGTCTCCTTTCAATGTCACCTTCTGAAAGTTTTTTTTTTCCATTTCTGTTAAGCACAAGGTTAACAGTAGCTTTGATGTGTATATTCTAAGTCATCTTGTATGAAGACAGTCTGCCAGCAATATTTAAGGATGACAGTGTTTCATTACAAGGCCTTTGAAGTAGCAGAGGTACCACAAATGGCTGTTATTGAAAATTTTCCTTGATTATTATTTTTACTGCCAGACTTTTAAACCATACAATATCAGCTTTCTTTCGACTTTGCCTCTTAGTTCCTTTTATGGTAAAGCTTAATATGGTGAACATATGGAACAGCTGAAAGGATGCCAAAGGTTTAAATGACAAGGTTATAAATATAGAGATGGAATGTTTCCCCCCCCCCCCCCCCCCCCTTAATGTATAGTCCTGTTGGTTTCAGCCAAAGCAGACCATAAATCAGAATGTATAATTTGTTTTGCCACTAACTTCATAGATTTATAACATCTAGAAGGTAACCTAGTCTAGTAAAAAGAAATAGTCAGACAAAGTTTATGTAACTGTGAGGGAATGCTAAGCTAATTTCCACAGAGGTCATCTATGGTATTCAAAGAAAAAGTTGATGCTTTTTCAGTTTTGCTTGATAAAAAGTTCCTAACAAAACTCAGTGACTAGGGACATCCCTTCTTCCTCTCACTGTGGTCCTCAGCCACAGGTTATCCTCATTCACCAGGTGTTTTGGGTGGAAAGGATCTGCCTTCTGCTTTGCCTCTTTTTCTGCAAGTGAGAAAGTCGCTCTGTGTGCCTGAAGTTAAAGCACCACTATGCCTTGTGCTTTCTTCTGAGCAGCCAGTCCCTCCTTGCTCTAGTCTGGTGTTCTACTGCAGCTATTATTATTTTCCTATAGCACATGAGGAGACATGACTGGTATCTGTTGTGCTGCTTGGACATTCAAACATTTTGCTTTGGTAGGAATTAAATTGTTGTTCATGTGAGTGTTAGAGGAAGCAAAGCAGTGCAAGGTGCCTTTCATGTGGAGGGAAAGGGACACTTCTTATGAAAGCCATTTTTCTTTTGCAGTAATTCCAGTCAGGGATATTTAAAACTTAGAAAGCAAAAGCTTCTGCATACTAATATTCTGTGTATGTTATCTGCACCTTTGCTCTCTTACTGCACTGTTATTTTTTGTTTTCCAAATTTTGTGGTTATGTTTAATAAGAAACTTGTGAATGTAAAGCTCTTGTATTTTACCAGCAGGATGCATTAGAATTTATATAAAGTTTTGTGTTTCTGTGGTCTACCAGAAGCAAATGCTTTTTCTCAGCCATCCACTTCTAGAAGAGAGTTACCCTACACCAGAAATATAGCTATGACAGAATCAGCACTCCTAAAAATAATAATTTGGATTATTTGCAAACAGATGGCTAGAAACACAAACACTTTATCTTACAATCATCACTTATCCCTTTGGCTGCCGATACTCTACTGCACATGTCTTTGTTGCTATATGCTAATAATATCAATTGAAAGGACTTGGAATGTCAGCCCCTACCTGCTGCACTCAGCAAACGAAGTGCCAGCTGGACTATTTGAGGAAAAAAGAATAGCTTTGCGGTTCAAGCATTTGGTTTGGGCTCTGGAGACTTGTGTTCGAACCAGGGTTCTGCCATAGATTTCCTGGGTGACCTTGAACAAATAACACTCTCATAATCTCAGCTGCCCATCTGTTAACATAGGAATGGTAATTACGATGGCAATGAATTTTGCTTTGTAACAGTTCTTAAGGTTGCAGACCCTTGATCAGAAGTGTAGCTCAAACTGTAGCCCTGAAGACAGGTTCCATCTGAGAACTGGTAGTGGAGGACAAAGTGATTTCCGTGCTGTGGTCCTCTCACTTCCATTGATTGCTGTGTAGTGATAGGAACATAGTAACCTTAAGGCTGAGCTCATTTTTCAAAAGTCCCACACCCAGCATCTCTGTTCTGTCTCTTGGCATGGTCATTGTACTGCTGCTTCCCTCTGGAGACCCAGTATTCCTTTTTCTTCAGTAAGTTCATCCCAGCTCAGGCTCTGGGATTTCTCTTGCAGAGAGTGCTATTACCTTCGCTCTTTCCTCTAGCTTTTCCTTGCTCTCTGGGTGTTTGTGAGGATTGCTGATTTCTATAGTTACAGCTGTTTACATCATAAAATGAACTTTTTTTAGCTGTTTAATGCATCTGAGTACTTTTGGGTGATGTGCAATATCTGACACAAGAGCTGCTGCTTCATGGGATCAAGAGGACCATGGGGGACAGAGCAAAGGTCACCAGGAATCATTGCCAAGATAAAGCAAAACACAGCCTGTAAGCTATTAATCACACTGGTGATTCACACACCCACCTGCTAATTTGCCTGCATTGAACAGTCACTGGCCCAGATGTCCTCTGTGGTGGGAGACACAGACTGTCGACTGATGGGTGTCCCCGGCCTCTTCCCAACGTGAGTACTCTCTTCTATAGTATTAGTACTGTGCTGCTTATGTGTTAACTTTCATTAGCTTCTACACGCATGTGGTTAGTGCATCCTTGGCTTATCAGGCTACATAAAACTGGCAAGACACAGTGAAACCATCCTAGTTTCAAGTAATCTCTTTCCAGTTTCCTATGAAAGGCTTTCCTTATAAACATTAGTTTTGTTTTCTAAGGAGGGCTTTGGCAGCATTACAGCATTTTTGTCTGTGCTTATAGCTGAGGTATCACCATGGAAGTCATGGGTCTGGCAGCCAAGAGCATTATGTCCCTTACATAAGAATTCTTTGAAACTGAGTCATCTCAGAAAAACACAAGAAATGGAGATAGACAGTGCAGTGATTCTGGGCATGTTCTGGTTTTCAGAAGCAACCCACAGATGAAATCACGGCTTGTAGAGTTGTTCAAGGAGATTAAGCAACACCCTCTATCAAAGTGTGTTGTATGGAGTACAGAGACTTTCTCATTGTTCTCTAAATGTACTTTTGTGCGGTTGGATGCTGTACTACCATTTTATCTTCCTTTTATGTGTGCAAGTCAATAAAAAATTGTTCTGAGCTAAGTGTTTGCCTGCCGGATTTTAAATAGACTGGAGTTCAATTGGGTTTTGGTTCACAAGTCAGTTAGCACTTCGGGGGAAGCTGTCTGCATATGTTTGCATCTCCTGAGTTTTGCTTAGAGTTTCAGTTTCAAACAAAATTGAAAGCTCAAAGGAGGACCCAGCTTGAACTGCCAGCATAGTCTGACTTGGGTTGGAGCTATGCAAAATCTCTATATTTAGTTTGGTTTCAAATAGCTGCCATAAATCCTTATATAGATCCCAGGAGGTGCTTTAAAGTTCACTCAGTACTTACCCCAAGTTCCCTTGAAATATTTGGTAATTTCAAAGTTTTCTATACTAGCTGCCAAACTCTTCAGTTTATAAGAAAACCCTGATATAAGCATATCTCCCTCTCTTTCTCCCCCCGCTCCCGCCTCCACACCACTCTCCCCAGCACCCAAATCATTCCACTCAAGCAATACACAAAGAGCTAAGCCCAGTGTGAGTTGTATCTTTCTTTTGAAGAAAAACATGGAGTGAAACCCTGAGAAGCTACTGCCACAGTTCCTCTTCCCACTCCTACACCAGTTCTCACCAATCTCAACAATATTTTTATAAATACTAACTGGCTCTGACCTTGGCACATAGTCCTTTGCAAGCTTTTGTCTGGATTTCTTTACAGAATAGTCTGTGATGTGAATAACCATGGAATGTTTTTCTTGAGCTAGGCTTACCACATACAGAGCTATAGCAAGACACATACATTACTAAAAATAATAGCCTAAAACTATTTTGGTGTCATTTGGTCATTATTAAGTCTATTACCTCTGAAATGAGGCTGCAGTACTCAGTCCTTTCTTGTTCTGCGCCAAGCAATTTATTAATGGTCCTTTTGTTTAAGAAGGATGATACAGGGAGCTGAGCGGAAGACTTGATGCTGCTTAGCAGCTATGAAGCAGCTACTAGGTACTGTTTAATATCTTAAATGACTCCATGCCCATAAATCAGCCAGCTGGAAATTATGTTTAATGCTGAAAAATAACCACCAACCAAACAGATCTTTAACCTGTAAATGTTAATTCTCTTTGTTAATACTCAGTGGCTCCAGCAGTGCTCTGAGGCTACACAAGTTATTATTCATTTTGACTCCGCTCCAGCCCTTTTCAGAAGAGCCTCTGCAGGATCTTCCTAAAAATGGGAGTTACTGTGAGATACCCACCATCAAGCAGAAGAACTGAGGGAATGGTACAGTCAGAAATTCAGTTCATACTTCTACTGTCCAAGACACTGTACCATGGAAGCCCTGGAAGGTGTAGGAATGGGGCAGTTCACATCCTAGAAGAAATATTAGATGGAAGCTGAATTAGAGCTAACCCTCTGCTTGAGCTGCCCACTGTGGGATGACTTTGCAGATGCTCGGCCCGATGATACAGCAGCTACGCTCCCAGAGCAAGACAAGCCGGCTCAGGTGACTGTGCTGCACCGCCGTGTGCACCATCATCCTGCCTGCAGTGCTGAGCACTTGTGGGAAGGGGTTGGGAGGGTCATACCTGCACTTGTGGGTGCCCTGAAGTGGAAAGGATACAATTTCAGACTGAAAGGAGAAGGTTTACTCAAAATCTTCTTTGTTTCATTTAAGCTCAGCTCTATGTCCCGTCTCCTCCCCCCTCTTCCTGTGCACTGACTGTACCTAGCAATCCATACAGCTACAAAACCCCAACATTTTATTTATTTTTGGCTTTGTGAGAAATGAGTTAATTTTCCTTTATATTAATGACAAAATTTTACTCACCCTAGGGTGGATGTAGGAAAGGACTCTCGACTACAGGGTGGAGACAGAGGCAGGGAAGAGCAGAATAGTCCTGTCGGGAAGTCAGCTGCATTTAATGTGTGACTAGATGCTACTCTGCTTTGGTGATTGTCCTGGCTTCAGCTGGGATAGAGTTAATTTTCTTCTTAGTAGCTGGTACAGAGCTGTGTTTTGGATTTAGTATGAGAATAATGTTGATAACACACTGACATTTTAGTTGTTGCTAAGTAGTGCTTACCCTAAGCCAAGGACTTTTCAAGCTTCCCATGCTCCGCCAGCGAGCAGGTGCACAAGGAGCTGGGAGGGAGCAGCCAGGACAGCTGCCCTGAGCTGGCCAAAGGGATATTCCATACCATGGACTTCGTGCTCGGTATATAAACTGGGGGGAGTTGGCTGGGGCTGATGGCTGTTCAGGGATGGGATGGGCATCAGTCAGCGGGTGCTGAGGAGCTGTGTTGTGCATCACTTGATTTTCTTTTTATTTCTCTCTCCGTTATCTTCCTTTTTGTTACATTCAGTACTAGTAGCCATCGTAGTACTAGTATGTTTTACTTTATTTAAATTATTAAAATGTTCTTCTCTCAACCCACGGGTTTTACCTTTTTTCCTGATTCTCCTCCCACAGTGGTGCTTTGTTGCCGTCTGAGTTAAACCCCAACAGTGATGTACTAACTGTTCTGTGAATCAAATACTATACATCTGATGCTCATTTAAATGCTTCATTTTTATTTAAGTCAGTGAGATTGGATGATTCAAAAACTTCAAGCGCATATTATTTGGTGTCTATTTACCTTTAAAAGTCTACTATTGAAATCCTTAATCTGTATGGTCCATAATACTTTCCACTTCCAACTCTGCCTGTTGAAATCACTCTCTCCTTGAATAAAAATAATTCTTGCTGTGAATCCTGGCTTTCTTTGATCTTTCTAGGCAATATGAAAATCAAAGCGTTTATAATGTGAAATGATTTTGTACATTAGTAAACCAGCTGGACACTAAATCTATTTTGCATTTGATTAAATTTTATCATTTTGTCCCTGCGTTTCACTAAGTATAAACGTTTGGAAATGAATATAGTTAATAGATGGTAAAAATCTGTTGGAACGGGTAGTAAACTTTGTAGTTAAGTATTTTATCCATATTTGAAAAAAATTACAAACAGTTGCTAATTCTGCATGTATGTGTGTGTGTGCACCCTTTATGCTGGTAAAGCACCACTGTCTTGGTGGAACAGTCTTACCTACTTCTTCACTGGCGATTAGCAACAGGTCTCAACGATGAAGCTGAGGCTTGTCCCTTGTTTAGCTGTAAACTCTATTATCTATACACTCTCTTATTCAGTCTGATTTTATTTGTGACCAAAATTGATGCTATATATGAACTAAAGGAGGCATTTTAATTCCGAAAGTTGAAATATTTACGTTAAAAAGAGATTTATCAGTACAGTTACATTTCATTATGTAAGCTAAAATGATGTTGAAGTAAATATTGACCTTGATCTAAGCTGCTGTCCTGCAACAACAAAAACATATTCACATCTTACTTTTCTAAAAATATGGTTGTTCAAACAATAACACAGCAGAAGGAATAATACAGAAACTGGGCAGACAAAATGTAAGTGGGAAACAAATGTTAACATTCTACTTATCAAGCTCTTACAAGCAGAAGAGAGCATGTAGAATGGTAATTAACACCCACTCATCACATTCTTCTAGAAGATTAAAGAACAGGTCCTAGCCTCAGTACTTACCTTTGCAAATATAATCTCATCAATTAATCTAATTCGGAAGAGAATGAGGTTTCTATTTTAGCTCACTTAGCCAGGTTTTCTTCTCATTAGACTGTTTTTACCACACAAGAATCATTTACCACACAAGAATCAGTAACTCACTTAAAGGTGAAAATTCCTTGACCTTTAAATGCATTCAGTTATGTCTTTACAAAAATAGATGAAATATCACAGATGTAGGAATTATGAGAACAGGGTTTACGACATATGATAAAGCTGATTTTTAGCTCCCACAGAAACGTGTTAGTTGCATACAAAAAGTCTAACCATGGAAAAAAAGCTTTCTATTTTAGGCCCAGGGTGCCACATATCTACATTGCTAATAGTGCTTAGCATAGATCAATAGCTGTTTTCATTGAAAGACCACAACTTGATCTCCCCCCTCTTACGAAAATGTCATGTGACATTGTTTATCACTCAAATCACTAAAAATCTCTATCTAATTAGTTTTTCAAAATGCATTAGTTACCTAATTGATGAGAAGTTACTTGCACCACCAGCAGATAAATGTAGATTAAAGTTTTTTCTGTGTATATGTAAAAAGGGGATGCATGTACTTTAGGCTGTAAGAATATAAAAAATTATCCTAAAGAAAAGCCCTTACTAGTTTTAATATTTTTTTATTATTATTTTTGTTTTCCAAGCAGACTTCAGGTCTGGTGATTTATGTTATGCTCTGAGACTTTATAATGTAACTGGTTTTATTAGCTGGGGAATCACATTCCTTTAATATACAGTTAATTTACATCTGGCAGCATCTTTCCCTGCAAGCATCCTCTCAGTCATGAACTTTTTCTCAGTGTTATCATGCAAATATTTCCATGCACTACCTTCCTGAGACTTTAGCAGATGCGGATATTGTGGTTTGATTTTCAAATATTTTATAAATGGAGCTGAAATATGCCTTCCTTGTAAGCTGGGTAGTAAAAACATCTTAGTAAATCTACTTTGAACTGGAATTGCTCATTCTTGGCCAGGAGGTATTAGTTGAGCACTGGTAGAAGCAGATGTAACAAGGCAATGAAGGTGATCATTAATGATATTATATACATTTGCTGGAGCAAAAATGAAAATTTCAATTTCCACACCATTAGGAGCCTGAAGAAGTATAAAAATGCATTTTGCAATCTTCACTCAGATAAATGATTGCTGCTCTCAAACCCTGGGATAGTTTTAACAAATGATTACTGGCTAGATTCCACTTTTGGACCGTAGCTTCAAAAAAACCTGAATGCATAAACACGGACTGTTAATGAAACCATTCTCTATATCCCTTCCACAATTCCTGGTAGAAAACGTTTAGTTGAATATGACTGGAAAATTGAACTTGTACCAAGGTTCTCTAATCTTTCTGTTCTGTTGAATTTATAGATGTACTCATGTTGATTTATTATTGAAATTTCTTTTTGTAAAAGAAATGGTATCATGGAGCTAGAATGACACATGAAATGTAGTCCAAGGTAAATTAAAGTACTTAAACTCAGTAGTTATCATCTCATTATAACTAAGTACTTTAGACAGCTCAGTATCCTTGCAAACACTTAATATATTAAGATGATCAGTCATCAGCACAGTTCTTATCGTCTTGCCGCTATTATGAAGCACTTTTACAAGAAATGATCTCTTGGTTTTTATCTAGGTAGGGAGAGGAAAAAAAAAAAAGGAATAGTCAGTGCAGTTATACGAATACACCTATTGTTTTATTTCCTCACTGAATGGGTATTTACTTCAATAATGTGCAATAATGAAGCTTTAATGTGACCATTGTGAATTTAAGTGCGGACATAGACACCTGTAACAAATAGTAGGGAAATACCGCATCTCCAGTTTGAAAATTACATTAACTGTCAGCTGCACGCATAAAAATATCTTTCTGTTCCTGTCAGAAAGAATGAAAATCTGGTTCATGATCAAATGGTAAGACAGCAGGACATATCTGATCTTAAAGGAGTAAAACCACGTTTGTATTGTATTGTAAACACCACTCCATGCAAGCATCTGGTACCAAAAAACAGTAGAGAAACTTCCTAGAAACATACCAGTTCCTGTGCCTTCCAATACTGTCCATTAAACACAGCTATAGTTATTTGGTTTCCAAATCTACAAATTCCAGAAAGCAGCAAAGAGAAAAAGCAAAAAAATATTGTGATAACAAAACACATCTTCAGAAACTTCATGAGCTGTAGTTTGAACTGATCTGATGCCACTCAGAGAGGTTTTGTACTTCCTGAACTTTTCAAAAGACAGGACAGTAGACTGGGAACTTCTAGTTTGTTGCTGAAATTCCAAGGTTCGTGGCATTTATTGCAATCAAGTTTTGTATGCTTTAGAATATCAGAAAAGACTAAGTCATCAGGGTTCATTTCTTTTATCCACAGCTTCATTTTTAGCAGCTGAAGGACAGATTTTCTTCTTGGTCTACATTTATCTGAGGTACAGCACAGCCATCATAAATGTTTAAAATAATATTATAATGCACTGGAAAATTAAGAATGAGGGAGGAGAGACCTAAAGGGCATAAAATTGAACATGGATTCTGAAAATACTTAACATTAAGAACAGCATAGTATTGCAGATACCTTGGAAGCAACAGAGAAACTAAGAAAATGTCATTCACCATATAAAACCCTTTCAGTTTTATATTCTGGAATGACAATTCTAAGAAAGAAACAAGACCCTACCTCTCAGAAAATATAGACTAGAGGTGAAACAAGTATAGACCAAGGAATTTTTTGTATCAAAATCTTGTTTGCACTGACCAGTGCTGTACTACCAGTATTACTTGCCTGAAGGGTGCCTAGGAAGCTCCTAACGGTGCGGGCTGTGCTGAGCATCCTCACTGCCACAGCCTATTCAGCCTGTTCTGAACTCAGAGCTCAAAGCTGAGTCATGGCTGCATCGTAGCATATAGCATATGTGTCCTTTAAATGAATGTGCTCTTTGTTCAGATCGTTATTCTCTTCTGTGTTTTCTCAGGGGTTAAGTACAGGCTAGGGGCACAGGAAGAAAAAGTTTTCTGTTCTTCCACAGCACATTTTTACAGTGTCACAATAATTGACTGGGCTGCATTCAAGGTTGCTAAAGAGGCGCAATTATCACATCGCAAACAACGTGCCTGATATGCCAAATCAGCAAAACATTGGAATTTTTGTTCAACACGAACCACATAAATAATACTGTGCCTATTCATAAAATACATAAACATATTTTCATAAAATACATAACCTGATTGAAGTAGAACCAAAACTGAACCATTCTCTACAAATGAACGTGAAGTATTGGTGTTGGTTACTCCTTGTCAGAGAAGCGATGTAAGTACCTTGTGTAAGGAGTTAAGGCGGTGTCCTGCCATAGCTTGCCTTGCAGGAAGAAAATTCTCTCTCTCTCTTTCTCAATGTGTTTGAATAATATTTCTGTTCTGGGATGGAGATGTATTTGGTACAAGGTGACATATTTTGTAATTCACTATTTACACTGTAGTTTACTTTTGATTAAATTAATCCTTTAATGTTTGCTCTTGGTTTTGTTTTGTTTTTAAATAAAGTTAAATAGCAAGTGTATTTCTTATATGTACTTAATTATTATTTTAGACTATGGACAGGAGTTGTTGGTTGTGAAGCAGAAAAGACTGTGTATTCTGTGCCAGGAACAGAATTCTTCTAGTTTTACAAAAACTTTACTTTCCTTATTGATAATTTATCACACATAAACCTAACTGGTATTACAATTCGATATTGCAGAAATATACCTAGCCTCCTTTGGCTTCTGAGAAGCAAAGACTCAATAAAAGAGCCATCAGAAAACCTCAAAAAGTAAGTTGGGTTTGCAAGACACAACAGTATGTTTACAAGTCTGTTATCAATAATTTAAGCCTCACTTGTCAGAACAGAGGATGGATATGTGTGTCGTTGTGCATTTTCCTTATGTATTCCGTTTGCTAATCCACCACCAGTCTGCCAAACAGATTTAAAAGGTATTTCCATTTCTGAAGGAAAGTTGCCTCAAACTTTCAAGGTCCAAAGATTTTGTGAATTTGTTGGTGTTAATTTATGCTGAATAGCACACTAATAAAGACACTAAAATGTTCCTTGTTTGTCAGTGGCTACAATAGGCTCCATTGTTTTCCTGCTGGCTGGAAGCACCTGGGAATAGACAAAAATGAATCTGTTGCAGTGAGTGCTCTCCCTGTACTGTTTAATCTGTCTGACGTTGGAGAATGCTTGTAGGAAAAGTTCTCTGCAGGCTGCTTTTGAGCTCTGCATCCTTTTTGAGCTAATTCCAATGAAAGCGTTTTGTTAAGAAAATTCTAAGGGGGATGTGTTGCGGTAGTTCTGTACATAGAAATGAAATTATGTGAGTCAAAGGTGATGTGTCTGTCAAATCCATAGGTAGGGCACACACTACTGCAAAAGCAGCAGTTTAGTCTAGATGGCTGTGTAAAGAATGAAGGGAGAAATTTCAGAAGGTGTGTTTTAAGGCAATATTTTCAAGGAATAAAGGGTATGCAAATGAAATTCCTGCTCCCAGATGTGTACTGATGTCTCATCCAAAGGGACTGCACAACTGGAAATTACCACAGCTCTATCCACATGTTTGCAGTGCCCAGTACTATACCCAGCATACTTATTTCTACTTTTAAGTCAATAATAATTGATTTTAGCTGTTACTTTCCCTTATTACAGGGGAGGGAAATCATTCTAATGACAATCTCAGTAGGTGTTACCGTCCTTGATACTGAAGACTCCAGGAAATCAGTGTGTTGTGGGGGACATGTTTTTTTTTTTTTTTTTGGGGGGGGTGTATCGCCTCCTTACATCTGGCAAGGAAAGAAAAAGTAGAGGGATCAAGAGGTCACCCTCTGACTTACGCACTTGACCCAGTAATGGTTTAGGATAGGGAGCTTAGAGTGGCTACAAGTGTTAGCTGTGCGGACAGCTGCACGGGCACTCTCAGCTTCTTTCTCTCTCTCACACTCCAAGTGTGCTCTGTGCATTTCCAGGCCGTGGCAACCATTCGGTTTTATCATCAAGCAAAAAACACATACTGCAAGCTCCTGCTTTTTTTTTTTTTTCTTTTTTTTTTTTTTTTTTTTTCCAAAACTAAGTTGACTGCTTATACCTGACAAGGCTCACAGGTAATCCATGACTGGGATGTGCAGTTGTTCCTCACTGAGAAACAACCAACCTTTATTCCCATGTCCCAGGGGCATAAGGGCAAGAGTCGCAAGATCTGAATAGAGGCAGCATCAGCACACAGCTGATGTGGTGAGGGCAGAGCAATGTGCACACTCTTCCTTACCATCACTTTTTTCCCAGGGAGCAGCTCTGTGTCCGGGTCAGGCAGATCTCTTGTAATTTACAGATCCCTCTGTCCTAGGTTTGACCCTTTCTTTGAATGGTTGAAGATGAACATTAATTGTCCAAATGACTACAAGCTAGGAACATCAAACGAATTCAAGCAGTCAGCCATCCGACAAAGAGATTTTCATCAATATTCACAGTACTTAGAGTGCAACAGAGCAGATATGCAGTGTGGTACCGATCTTATTCTGGCAAAGATGAACACTCACACTTTTAGAAGAGAGGACTCTTCACACAAACCATGCTTTATGTCTCAGGGTAAGGGTGTACGTGCTGATGCACAGCCTAACTGTAGTAAGGTTGTAAACAGTTGTTAAATATCGTTTTCTATGGGAGGTGGAAAGATAAAGGATTTTCTGAGTTGGTGACTGTCATTTTGAAGGAATGTCTTTTGCATGTCTGAATTTGCTCAGTAAATTAAAAGGTAAAAGAAAATCATAAAACTAAGACAAAAGCTTTATTATTGAATAAAGTTATGTCTTTTTAACCCTTAGGCTATTAGAGAGGTCTTCTTTCAAGAAGATATTGATGGAGTAGACTGTGTAAAGAAGAAATCAAATAACGATCGACTGAGCATTGAAAATCAAATGTCATGAACAAAAAAAAAAAATGCAGCCAGTCTTCTTGTACCTGCCACAGATCAACACATCTCAGTAAATCTCCATTACTTAGCAAGTCAACAAAAAAATTAATCCGGTAAGGATAGTTGGTAATATTTACTTTGTTTTGTCTCATAATTTAAATATTCAAAATTCTTTTGTGTTTGTATTGCTTTATGTTTGAACCCCGTTGCAAAGCTGACACCATTTCTACTAAGAAAGAGGCAAGTTTCCAGATTGTTTGATGGTCCTTAGGTGGATTTCTCTAAGATGTAACATACTTACTGGTGTTCTCAAGCGAGCCTTCAGTAGATCTGAATCATTTAAAGGTTCACCCTTATCTAGTTAAAAATCAGTGTTTGAATATCTATCAGTATGCAAAACATTCATTTGCTACTAGAGTTAGAGCTCCTTATTATACCAGGAAGAATTTAAGTTTTAATTAGCATTTCCTCTGGTGTACTAAATCCACTGAGATTACTACACTTAGTAAAATTTAATTAACTTGACAAAAGATCCTAATTGTTTTCATGCCACTAGTCCTTAGTGGGACTAAAAATAATACCCTTCAAATTAAGTGTCTAGAACCAACCTTCCTTTTGGTTGTCCTATATACGTAAAATGTGTTGGCCTACATATAATTATAGTTGGTAGAAAGTCTTGCCCAATATGGAACCAAGATTATTTGCTCCAAGATGAAAAATTTATGGTAATGCATAACAATAAAAACTTATTAGCCAAAAACCTCAGCTAACATGAATTCTTCCCACTAACCTCTTAACTTTTGCAATGGGAGGTTTACTAATTTTTCTAGGTGTACAGACTAATGAACGAGATATAGTATTCATTTAAATCAATACAGTAACATAATACTGTCAAGAAAAAAGAAAGATAAAGGTGTCAATAATGTAACTATGATAAAGAATATACATCTATATCAAGTGTAGCATAACTAGGAGAAAATTGGAATTAAAATAAAAATGCTGCCTGTTCAAGACTCTTGTATCTTTCCTTTTTTCTCAAATAGAACTGCTCACATAATGCCAAGGCTTTATTCACTTTGAGACACTCATCTTAAAAGATATATGAGTGTGGAAAGTATTGGTGCGCACAGTTTAAAGAGTATTGGGGACATCTTTCAGCTCAAGAGATTTGTTACAGAAATTTATATGCAGTACATAAGTACTAGAGTCCAGAATTTTTTTTTGGCTCTGGATGTCTAAAGAAGAGATTTTAAGGAGAAGGGATCAAGGAAAAATACCTAAGCTCTTTTGCCAAGGCTGGGATTTCATTGCTCACATCCTCACATTACAGGGATCAGATATGTTTGCCTAATTATTATCTCCATAATTTAAGGCATGAAACCGTTTATCATCCTAAGAAATCAAATCAATCACTTGTTATTCCTGTACTGAGCTTTGTTTGGCCTGAATATCTCTGATGTGCTTAGAAATTCCTGCTAATACAGATTTGGTTTTGGCAACTTGAACCATTATGTGGATGCTTTTATCTGAAGAAGCCGTGTCTTTGGTAAGGCTTAAACTCCATCCCCTCCTGAAATAACACAGTTCAGACTGAGGCTTTACTATTGAGAATGCAAGAGAGTATTAACTATATGCATTGTGAAGTCCCTATAGCACTGGGAAAGAAAAAAACCGCTGTAAATCTCTCTGCATCTAGAATCTTCAGCTTCTCTTTCTGCCCAAACATCTGGCTGCTTTATAACATTTGAATACTAAGAAGATTATCTTGGCTGATGATCCATTCAGACTGGCTGTTAAACACCTCTTTCTGCTTTCCTTGCCAAGTTCCTCCTTTGCCTCCTTCCCTCTCAATTTGAACCAATTTGAAAAAGGGGCTCTTACAGGCTTCAATCTCCATCAAGATTTCTTGATGTAAGTTCAAGATACTCATCTATTTTAGTTAGATTATTAGAATCTTCTGAATAGATGTAAACAAAATATTTTTAATGAACAACCCCACAGGGTTCATACTGATCACTTTTGCCCTAATAGAACCTTTATAATAAGCCTTTTGCTCAAAAGCCCTGTGTGTGTGTTTAATGTAGAGAAATATTTAAAATTACACTCCTATTAACTTTTCTCTGCATATATAAAATAGTTAACTCTGAAGAGTTGTCAAAGGTTTAAGTTTCATATGTAAAAAATCAAAGCAAGCCAGGTATACAGTTGATAAAATGGAGACAACGGGAAAAGCAATCCACAAAAGGTTCACTATAGAAGACACTAAGCATTTGGAAGAAGTTCCTGTTTCTAAGAAAATGGACATAACTGTTTGTCTTTGTTCCTGTTGAGAATATATTTAGACTATAAAGTCTTAAGTAAACTGTTGTACCTCTTGCCATCTCTGCCTTTAATTTTTTTTTGCTTCGTATGACTAATGAATTATTGGCAACATTAGATAAAACATAGGATAAAAAATCTCTTGTTTTAACTGTGAATAGCAGCCTGGAATACTCTCGCATTCTCATCATCACTTATTAGAATCCATTAACTTTTAAAAAGACTGTTTTCAGCAGTTTTTCATGACCTTACCTACTGTTCACCTCAAGTATTTAGACACTTAATATCTATAATGAAAAAAGGTATTTTATAAAACAATTAATTATGTGATACAATTTTCTGATCCAGCATTTTTACACACACCTTTGGAGTTTTACATTATACCATAACAATTTATGCATTTAGAAAATTGAAGCGTAATTGAACATTATAATGTGTAAAAGCAGTTCTGATTAACATAACGTAGAGGCATGTAATAGGAATGTTAAAGACTCAAGAAAGAAAATAAGGTGTTTCAAGCCTCTGAAGTTGTAAGTCTCTACACAGAATATAAGCCATCAATAACAGAATGATTACTGGGAATGTTGAGAACATTTACAAAATCATCTCATTATCTTTCCTAGGGAACACTGGTAATTTCATTTGGATCTAGTCTTCCTCTATTCTAATAGTCTTTCTTTATTATGTACATACATTTTTTAATGGTGTAGTTTTAATATTTTATTTTAAAATTACTTTCAAATTTTAATGGAAAAATAGGTCCTCAAAGCAACTAGTAGTAGCTTCAGAATGGTTCTTTTGGAAGAAATCCTTTGAAAAGAGAATGGATGCTCAATTTTAAATGAATCTGAGTGTTCTTAAGTATACTACAGTTTCTACTTTTCTGTTGCAAATTTAAGGCTTGACTCTGTCTGACTCAAGCAAAAGAATAATCCATCATAGAGTAGTTTATCAGAATTTTTCTTTTTTTTTGGCTGCCAATAGCTGATGAAGAATATGTCTGGTACAGTTCCCCTAAATAGGTGGAGAAGAGAACAGTGACAGAAAAATCTGAGGTTTGGTTTGGGGCTGGATTTTTAGGGAGGTAAAAAGAAATGTTGTGATGAATCTCTGATATTTGTCCATGAAAAGATTTTGTATAAGATGCTTTTACCCAATTTTAAATGTCAGTATCATGAATATTCATCTCCTGCTGCTTACAACAAAAGCATTTTCAAGAAAAACCTGAAGAAGGTAAAGCCTTAGCGAACATTAACATCTCTCTTGAAATCAGTTGAGCTATGCTGATTTGTATCACTTGAGGTCTAAAACACAAAAATCATGTGTTTTTTGAAAGAAGACCAGCTTAATCTTTCTTTAACTATCAAATTACTTAGGAATTCTACAGTGACAGATTTTTCTGGGAATGAAACATAGCATCAGGCTGGAAGAACATAGGTGCCATGAGGAAAGAATAGCTATTTCATAAAGTTTTACCAGCCATAAGCATTACATACAAGACTGAAAAGACAAGTTAATATTTTCTTAGGAAAAATCCCAAACTGATGGAAAAACATCTGCTCCATTTAAAAACTAATGGAAAATATCAGTGCGATAAAAAGAAATAGTGCAATTAAAAGAAAGGAAAATGCTGAGGGAAGGTAATTTGTGGAAAATGTTCATCAGCTTTGCACATCTATTGAGGATTGCTTAGGCACTTCTCTCCAATCAACAGAAATCCAAATAATGTTACAGTATATGCAAACAAACTGTGTGATTTCTAAAGAAGCTCTACAAACTCAACCAAGTTAACCTTAAGTCATAGCAAATGTTACAGCTATAGTGTTATTGTTCTGTTCCTCTTGGATTTTTCAGTAAGTAGACAGACTATAAATTTATGGGAGCATATTGTTCTTTTCCAATAAAGTATCTTAGCATTCTCTGTACCTAAAAAAGTAATAATAATTTGGCTTTATATTATAGCAACACCTATGAAGCATTGATACTTTCTTACTACAGTGGCCAGAATTGCAGGATTCTCTTCCAGACGTTGTAGAATTCAGCAAGTTCTGTGTGCATGCAGTCTGGTTTTAGTTACAGTGTGATATAGGACTGAAGAGAACTCATTCCACTCATGACTGTATTATTTTCTATACAACTATAACTCCAAAGACTTCATGTAACTGTACTTGTAACAGTGCTGTAATATAAAAATGAACTGAGGAAAAGCCATTTAGAAATTTCTCTGATTATTAACCATAAGTTAGCTATAATTAGATTGGAAGTCAAAGCTGATAGCAGAGGATTAAGGCTGCTTTTCATCTCCCTGTCTTCTTTCAGAGGTTGGAAGTCCTGAAGACTTTGATAATTTGGTGATCTAAGCCCAACGTTGCTCTTGATTCCATGATGGGACCACACCACTTGCCTCTCTGGACTGAACCACCCAGCTTCTGATTTATGACGCACAGTGAGGATCAAAACTTTCAACCACAGCTTGATATACAGCTTGGTATTCTTAGTAAACATGTAGGCCTAAATCCAGAACAACTTAATTCCCACTGGTTTAAACCTAATTGACTTGATTCCAGTCCCTAGTCAGTGATGAGAGTCACTGTTTCTGACACTAACTAGTTCAAAGCAGGGCTTGAAAATCAGCTGCAGAAGTTATTGAAATACCCTTAATCTAAACTCTAATTAGGTTTCATAAGAAATCTTGAGAACAGAAAAGCAGAATTTTCTAATAGACGTAATTTGCTTCACCTATCGGAATTTATGAATACTGTAGTAAATATCTAAATATTTTGATAATGACAATACTGTGTGAGAATAAAGTATATTTTTTAACCTGTGGGGAAAGCTTTAGATAATATTTTTTTCTAAATTAATGTGACATCAGATGTCCTATTCAAACCTCTAATTGCACTAGATAAGCATATTAATTAAAATTTCTGATGCAAGATCTTTCTTATTTAGCAATGTATTCTTTTATTTCTAAGACCTGATTAGATTTCAATATTAACACCCGATCACTGCAAATCAGAAAATCTCTGATTTATGTTCATACATTTATTTTGGTCTTGGTTTTGCGAAAAAAAATTCTCCATGGCAGGGGCAGAGGAGGGGACTCGCACTGAGATCACATACGCGCTACTGAGGCTTTTTTTGTAATTGTCACTAGCAAGTAAAAGCTTTGCGTTGTCTGTTGTTTTAAGCTAATAGCTTCAAGGCACAAAATGCCTACACACCAACTCAAATGTAATTGGTGAGGAGAGAGGAAAAATTGTTTGTAGTAGGAAATAGCAAAAAACCATATTGTACCTGGAGAGGAAATTTTAGTGTTTTTTTCTCATTGTTTTAGTGTGTTTCTACAGAGCTTACAGTGTTACCAGAGAGATATGTCAGAAGTCTGGCTTCTTCATGTCAGTGCCTTGTGTCAGATGTTTCCTAGAGAATATCTTCTTCCATCGTCATTCCACACATGAAATTGTCAGAAATTCCTGATCAACAGACTAAACAAGATTTTCCATATTATTTTCTTCCACTCTGCTTTTCCACCTCTTTCCCATGGCATTAAACTGCAAAGATAAAAACCTTTGAAAGACCTGTATGCATGCAGTGGGCACATGCTGACCATCCTGAAACACTGATTCAGAAATGCTGAGACCTATAGATCTCGGCACAGATATTAACATGACTCAATAAACAGGAGCATTAAAGATATACGCAACCTGAATAAATACTATAATAGAACGTACATGCAGGATGTAGGAGCCCAAGTTTTTGTCCTGTCCTTTCTTGTGACCTGATGGTATTCACCTTATTGACATCTCTTTGGACCTCAGTATTCCTAAACCAGTCAGAAAGTTCTGCTTTCCATCCTGTCTCCTGTTTACTCTGGTCTTACTAGCTCTGAAAATTGGTTTGTTTGTCGATCTGATTGATCCCTCAACCAGACACAAGAGGGTTGTCTGACTCCTGGCATTCGGTTTCTAGGGCGTGGCGGCTCAGCATTCTCTAGTTGCCCAGGACCCAGGCCCATAAAACAATTAGACATGATGCTTACTGCCGTTCCAGTTTTAAATGCCTTGCTGAAAGACTGAATATGGAACCTAACTCTGTTCACATGAAGATAAAACTGTGCCTGCTCTCTTTGTTACAGCCTTGCTATCAGGCTCTCTATCTGCATGTATTAAAAACAGACTTCCCTGGTGGAATGCTGAAGTTAAAAACCGAGCTCACCAAAGTCAGGAAAAACACAGATAATGTTCCACTTGACTCATCACAGTCTAAGCTGAAGCTACTGTTTGCCATTCCTTAAAAGATACGGATCTCACAAGGAGCTGTTGTTGATGCCAGATGGGCAGATCTTTCTCTGTAGATAAGTGGGTGCTGGAAGCCTTCTGCCAAAATAATGTCTGGAATGTTGGAAAAGTAGAGCTCCACATTGACTGGGAATTAGACCCAGCAGGGGCTGCAGGGCCATTGGAGCTGCAGAACTCGCTCAGAATTGCAAAATCTCTTGATCATCCAGAAAGCCTGTTCTAAATTCTTTTATGAGAAGATCAAATATTGTGGTGGGAAATGCAGTTTGACCAAAATAGAAGGGAGTGTGCTATGTTCAAATCAATGACGCTTTCAACTGAGGATGCCTTAGTTTATGGCTTGGTTGTACATCTCACTTTCAGAGATTCCAGAAAGCCATGGGATGTCATCAGGCCTCAGCTCAGACTCTGGTGTTTTGTTTCCTGGATTTGTTTTTGTTTAAGTTTAATGACAGATCAAGGAAGAGGTGGGCAAGAAATTTAATGATACCTCTGGAAGCAATTAGTTCCTACAGTTGGTATTTTGTGTCGAAATTCATAATTCTAGGTGAAATCAGCCTTTCTGAAGAGCTGCCCAGAACATTTATGTAGGGCACAGACTTTATGCTGGCCTGCACAGAAAAAAAATCTTATATTCAATAGTGTTTCTCTGTTTGGTTTGTGTAGACCATGTAGCCAAATACTTTGTATTTTTAGCTGACATGAAAAGACATTCTCGGTACAATGTGGTTTAGAAAAATCCATTCAGTCAGGAAAAAGGTTGTGATGACCCATTAAGGAAACATTTCTTAAAACCCAGCAGTTTAATTTAAAAATGTCTTGTTTCTTCAGTCTGTTAATCCTAAACAAGCCCTGGACATTTTTGAACTATGCAACTAATCCTGAGAATGCTCACTCATGCAAATTGTTGCTCAGAATGGGAATAAAAGATTAGGCTGTCAGGCTTCATATCTAGAATATGTAGGACTTCATATTTTATATTATAGAAATGTCACTACTCTTCTGGGGTAATGAAACATACTTTAACCTTGCACAAGTACTGCTTTACTATCATTAAGATCAATAGAATGAATAAGAATAGTAGTATTTGGGCTGTTTAGGATGGAAGGCAGCATCTATACCAAAATGCAGCTCATAAAACTGAAAAAAATCCTTCAAGTGTATTATCTATGAAAAGCTCATGGGATTTTTTAAAAGGCATGAAGCTAAAGCTTCCTCCAGCACGTTCGACATTTGCATGAGTAGAGGATGCCTTGGATTGATTTGGTAATAGAAGTTTCTCTGTTGCTTCTGCCTCTGTATCTGTGGGTCTTCCAACCACAAGCTGTCAGACACGGTGGGTATACATTCCTTGTAGGAAGAGGAGGAGAGAGTGAGATCATAGCCCTAGATGATATGGTCATAGTAAATTATTCATTATTGTGATGTATATATAGCATCTGCCTTAAGTGGTATTTCAGCAAGATGAAACATGACAGGTTGTTTCTTTGTTTCTAATGGTTAAATAGACAAAAAGCCTGAGACAGCTTCTTTCTCGTATCTCACATGTTTGTGTTTTTTTCTCTTCCTTTAACTTCATGAGCATGTGCTTTATATGAAAGAATATGACAAAAGAATGAAGATGGCATTTATGGCAGGACAGAACTCCTTTTCCAACCCACTGTATGTAAAGTATCTTACATGCATTGACATTACTTCTCTCATATAAATTTAAAATATGTATTTCAAAACTTTCCCATGCTTCTAAACCATAAATATTTAATTGTTAGTATTATCATCAATCAGGTTAGATGATCTATGAAAGATATTGGTGGTAAAAGCTTCTTGCGCTGTTTGCTAGAGACCTCCAAAAGCACTCCAGGTTCACCGAGAGCTTCTAAGGAGCTGATGGCAGAGGGGGGCTGTTGATTAATGGCTCCCTGGGACACTCTGACACCTCTGCCTGGATCAGAGACAGCTGGAGTCTGCCTGAGAGCAGTGCTTTGTACAAGCGAGGCAAAGGTTAGCAGCATGGAGGAATTCCTGCAAGAAACGTGAGGTACACAGCTTCCTCTGGGGCAGGATAATGGTCTGCAAAGGGGAGTAATAGAGTGAAGGATCGTTTTGTACTACTCAAGCGAAAACAAGAGACAAGACAGATGATGTTAAAGGGTTAGAATAAAAGCAAGAATAAGAGTCCATGGAGAAATGAAGCTTAAAGTATGTCAAGTTTTGTTGTGGTTGTTTTTTTTGAAGTATAGTTGAATTTATCATCCATAACCAAGAGTTTTTGTTATGAGGGTTTTGTTTATTCATTCTTTCATATCATAATTTACCATGCTAAACAAAGTGCACTTCTCCATTGCGGAAGGAGTATCACTAATACCCCTAACAGCACCATCCTTATTTAGTTAAAACAATGCTGACATTATAATGGTGCAAGGAAAATTCAGATGGATTGGTTAGAGTTCTTTCATCTGCAAATCTGTGTTATTTGTGATAATTGGCACAGAAAAACCCTATTGTAACAAGGCAGTTTCCATGACCCTAGAACATTGCTAGCATTTCCTCCATGTAAAATAAAATGGAATGCAGGAATCTGCAATGCTTAATCATTCATTTATCCCAGCACTGTGCCTTTGGAAGTGTCCAGAATCACGTGCTTCACAAGAAAATACAATCACTGTATTTTAGGTTCATTTTACCTTCTCCCCAGCCTGTGCTTAGAATTCCTAGTACAAAACAACTAGTCTTGTAATCAGTTTCCTCTTGAAGTCATTGAAATATTTTTCTTGTGTAAAATGTTATCACATAGGTTGCATTTCTGACCAAGCTTTGTCATTTACAGATCTAACTATTAGTAAATGCCACGCATGGAAATAAAGGTGGCTCTAAACTTTGCAAATGTCGTTTGCAGAGAAAGGCACAAGACCGCCTTGGGAGAATTCTGTAAACAGGGTTTGATTCAGAGAACCTGGGAATCATTAGAGGGAAAAAATAATTTGGCTTTAATGAGCTTTGACTTAGTATTCAAAGTAGGAACTTTTGACGCATTTGGGAGTACTTTGCATTAACACAAATGAGCCAGGAGCACAAATCCTTGGAATGGGAACTACTTCAAAATTATTGTAGACTGACATCACTGACTGGGTTTAACTGTGTCCTTTTCAGTGGGAGAGGTAAGAGGGAAAGGTCCATCAGTGCATGACAGTATAAACTTGTGTTTGGCATGGAGTCTGAAAAGGACAAACAACTACAGCATCTCCCAGACATGGGTGGGCAAAGCCTAGAAACAGTAATTAGAAGCTCCTAATCCCATGGATGCTCTGTTACACAGTGAAGTGCATTAACTGGTGGCCTCAGACAAAGACCTGCAGGTGGAAAAGGCAAAACGTCAGGTATATACTGCTTGGCATGGAGGTACGTACATAACTGAAAATCACCTACAGGAACTCAAGAAAAAGTGTTTCTTTGGGCCAAGAAAGAGGATTTAGAAAGCTGCTCAAAGCACTTTTATCAGAGGATTCATTTGGAGAGACATTTTGAGACTACAAGGATGCATCTCTTAATTACATCAAGTGCATTACTTGTAAGAGATCACACGCAACCCACATGTGCCACACTCATTTTCAAAATGCAACAGGACAGCAACAAAACATAAACTTAGAAAACAATCTAGTTTCATGTAGAGTCGATCTTTCAAGAACAGCAGAGGATTAGTAAATGTCATTTTATGGAGACAAATCTTGAAGCAGCAAAAATAAAAATATTACATTCTATCACTAAAAGCAAAGAATTTTTTTAACACTGTTGTCATTACTGTAACCAGGCAGAATGGCCAGAGGGTACTCTAAGCAAAGGTCTTACATGCTACATGGCATAACTGCAATCAATGACAGCCTGGACCATGCTTACTTGCTTTCCTACACTGGCTCTGAGATGCATCACTATAATACAAAGGCACGAGATTTTTAAAAAGGAATTTAAGAAACATTTGGTTTTAACACAAATGAGCATCTAGTGGAATTCTGTTGCCTTTAATTATCTTTAAAAAGCCCACCAGATACACCACAGGAGTGAAATAGCTGAAGAAATAGTGGTTGTAATTCCTTAAGTTGTCAAGGGCCTCTTCTTCTTCCCCAGGTCTGTGAGATGTTGACCGTGACTTTCTAACAGCCTTAGGCCTTTAATGTCAAGGTTGCTACAACTGAAAAGCAAATTTGTGAGAGGAGTTTTGCTACTTTAAAATATAAAAAGTACAGTCTCACTAGGGAGAAAGGTTTGGAAATAAAGGGATAAGCTAATTATTTATAATTAGGTCAGACTGGGTAGGCTGATTGCCATAATTAACATTGCCTAATGACTGTCCTCAGGGATTTTACATGGATATACCAGGTGAAATCTGGTAAGGGTGGGTATCTCTTGTGCTTTTCTGGTGCACGAGAGCATTTGTAGCTCCGGACCAGAGCAGACGTGTGAGCAGGGACGCGCGTGGGAGGCCGGGAGCGCTGCAGGTGAGCACGCGGCGCGGGCGGAGAGCGCCAGGGAGATGTAGGTTAGTGTGCTGGGAGGCCGAGCTGGCTGCGCTCCGGGAGGGAAGTGTGTGTGGGCTGGGGAAACGCTCCCGAGCTAGCGGTGAGGGAGCTGGGTGAAGCTTAGAAGTAGTTAGAGATCTGTGCATCAAAGCAAACGGCAGCTTTTCTTAATTGAAAAGGGATCTCTAGAAAATAGAGGAGGAGTATTCATGTGGCTCAAATAGCTAGGGGGACTTCTTACAGACTGAGTTAACCAGAGGTACGCAGACGGTGCATGTAAATATTTCACACAGTAATAATGAGTCATGAACATTTCCCTTCTTACAGCCTCTTTCAGGACAAATTCAGACAAAATCCTGTGGGATTCTGTACTGAGTCTGTGCTAGCCTGACTGTGCAACGTTCGCCTACAGCACAGCGCTTTCCTAACTGCTTTTGTCTCACCGTAGGAACACTTCCTTCCTTCGGCCCAGCTGCATTAATCCTCTCTCTGACACATCTAAAATGAAGCTGAATAATAGCCAAATGGACTCAAGAAATAATTAATGGCAAAGAGGACAGAAAAGCACCAGAGCCTGCATTACTTCAAGCCCACTTAGGAAGAGCACCTTACACACCTTGAGAGGCAGCCAGAGTGAGCAAAACCCCTGCCATCGCCCTCGTGCAGCTTTCCATCTGGGTTTTCCAAATTTCAGGAGACATCCAAGCCTTGGCCTTCGCAAGTAGTATCATGCCAGCAGCCCTCATTTGTACCTCAGGGGAACACTAGCTCAAGTGTTTTGTTGAGCACATGGTAGCTGCCTGACGAGGAATGAGAAGGTATAAAAATGACCGGTACAAATCATTTAGTCCATAATAGCAGACAAGACAATTTCTTCATAGAGAGACTGACAGGCGGATGGCAGAGGCTGATTGGTGTTACTCAGTTTTTAATAACATGTGTAGCTCAACATAAAAAACGGCTTTTCCCTCTCCATCGACCTCAGGCTCAAATGCTTTTAAGAAGGCCTGCAGGTCTTCCATAGGTATTCAGTGGTATGGTGAGGGCAAGTAAATACACCCAGCTGCATTTCTCTGATTTAAGCTATATTGATGCCTCTCTACTGCCTCTTGGGGAAATGTGACTGAGTTTGGGGTTCTTTATTCAGAGTTTAAAGTGGCTGTCTGAGGTAACAAAACGGTGACGGATGATAGACAAGACCCACAGCTATCAAGGTGTACAACCAAAAGACAGACTATTACTAGAACTGTGTGAAAAATGCAGACACTTGATATCAATATGTATTTTCAAATCACGTATTGCTTTCATTGAAATTTTTGTGCCCCCAAAAAAACAAACACAAAACGACAAAAATCAAAATCTTTAGTTTCCAGAGATTTTAAACACATCTCTGTTTCCATTTGCATTAGTTCTTATTTGCAAGTTTATTTCAAATTTATGTAAACTTTCCCTCTGAACCATACAAAGGTGTTCTTAAAATACTGAAATCCAAAAGGAGGTGTTCGTTGCAGATCAATGGAAATGTTTCGTTCTCTAGTAAGCCTTTAATCTACTCCTGTTCCCCCCAAAACGTTAAGAACATTGTTCTGACAAATCTATCAATTTCTTCAATTAAAAAAAAAAAAAAACCAAACACAAACAGCCAGCCACTTAATTTGGATGCAACATGGGCAGCGCCCTGATCAAACACAGCCAGATGCTCATGGTGCCACAAGCTCATATGGGTGTCTAACGGAAGAGCGACTGTTAAAAATGACCTTTATATTGCAAATTTGGGTAATCAACAACTTCAGCTAGGCACTTGGAGGGCTTTTTTATCTCTTGCTTCCCTGATGGTTACTCTCCACATGTTACCATCAGTCTCACCCATACGTTTTTAGAAGTCTTTGAGGACCTGTCTCAGTTAGCCTCATTTTGCCTCCCACCTGTGTTAAACATTCCTGTTCCTGTTACCTTCTTGCAGGAGAGGACCGCTGTGGTGCAGAGTTTGAATTACGATGCTGGAAAGGACATTGCCCTCGACCCAGTGAAAACCAACACGCCATTGTCGTAGAATTACAGAGCGTTTCAAAGCGGCTCATTGTAAGTCTGCAGTTCGCAGGTACGGCTGTCAGCTGGGAAATCCCACGCTGACGCCAAGGGGTATGCAGCAGCCACTGGAGGAACTGTGAACTAAATGAATGAGTTCCATTGAAACTGATGCTAAATGAAAAGACTCATGCACTCTTAACCAGCACAAGATTGTTCATTATATATATATATATATATATATATATATATATATATATATATATATATAAAAGTACCTCCACATTTTAAACTAATGATGACTTTTAGGCATGGTGTAATTATAGCACCATTGGGAAGCCATATGTCACCGAACTTTCAAATGTAAAGGTTGTGCCTACAAAATGAAGCCATATATTCCCATTAATTGAAGCAGTTGATTTCCAGTTACACAATATTAGTTTTAATGGTGAGACTATTAGAAAGTCTATGAATTTCTTTTTGCTATTGATCTGTAGTGTGAAGGTGGCACACTTTAAACTGATCAAAGTTGGTAAGAGAGTGACGTTTGTGCCAGCAAAGTTATAAATATGAGTGACTCTTAGAGTTGTTGCCTGTAAGTTAGCATTAGAATAACCTTGGAGGAATGGTAGTTTTGTGCTGTCAGCACAGCCGGCACAGCTAGAGCATAAAGGATTAGCAACAGAAATTTTGATGAGGGTATTTACTACTAATGACTGCCTTCAAAATTGCCTTTTATCTACAGCTTTTCAAGGCATTTTCCATTCATTAAGCCTTATAAAACCTTTGTAAAATTGGTAGAAGATATAGAAATGCAGATAACTTTGTGCCAAAACACACAGTAACACTTTGACAGAAAAGGGCAGCAGTACACACTAAACATTATTTAAAATAGGAATTGCACAAAAAAAGTGATGCTATCACTTTGTTAATTAGAGTTTGACCAGAACAGGGGAACAGTCTTGCTCTTAAGAAAAATGGTGTGGAATAATGGGCAAATAATGCTCATGGCTTCTGGTCTGTGTTGTAGCAGCAAGACAGATGTAAGTTATGCAGTGATATATATAAAAAAAAAAAAAAAAAAAAAAAAAAGAGTAGTTAAGTATATGAATGGCACCTGTTCTTTTATTGTAACGAAATCTGCTTCCCCAACTGCCAACCCCAAGAGATCAAAAGCAGTGAGTCAGGCCTACTAAACTGATGAGCTGAAAACCCTGAGATTTAAAAAAATAATAAATGTAGGGGGTTTGGGGTGTGGGGTTTTTTTGAGGTCTTTTGAGCCTTTAGAGTTGGATTTCTGTTCTTCTGCAGCCACAAGGAATAGAAGAGCAAGCAAGAGAGCACTGAAGGCACATCTGTAGAGATGTTTGGTCTAGTGGTGTACAAGAGATGTCAGAAACCCACGTCATGCAGCTGCTCTAGAACACAAGAGGTGGGAAGACCAGTCTTAGGCTGATGCTATTACTGGGTTGCAGTGGGTGAGGACGAGTTCAACCTGGCTGCCTTAGCTGTACCTCAAGCATGCAGACAGCCACATTTTTTAAGAGAAATTAGTAAAGAACAACATATGGACCAGAAGCAAAACCAGTGGCTACACAGCATGCTGCCCAGCAATGCAGGAGCAAGCTCTGATGGCACCAGTATGAGACTTCTTACATTGCTTTTAATTTGGGCAGCTCCAGGGTGGTTTACACCTTCATTAATGACCTGGGTGCTGGGACCAGCCACACCCTCAACCTGCAGGTGACATGAAAGTGGGAGGAGGAGCTGATACATCACATGGGTGTGCTGCCTGTTTAAGGGGGGCTGTGGCAGGTTGGAGAAATTGGAATTTGAAGACTGTTATGGCAGAGTTGTGAAGTATAAAGCTTTAGGTGTGGGATTTTTTTTGGTAAGTCTTTTCCTTTCTTTTTAACTACGCTAGTTATTACTGTTTAATAATGGGTTAAGTATCAATGTTGCTGTTTAAATTTCTGGTTACTTGAAGCACCTCAAAATTTTGCAGTTGCTATAGGAATGATGTCTAAGGGCTATCAATACAATTAGTCAGTTCTGTAAAAACAGAAGTGACTTAATAACGTGTAACTGAAGGCTGCCAAAATATACAGTAATCTGTTGAAAATGTGAAGTTATATGCACATGTGTCAGCGTGAGTCAATGAGCGATATGTGCATTTAAAAAAAAAAAGTAGAAACACATTTTTACTTAAAAATTACTTGTGGAACAAGCTTTGCAGTATCCCTGAATATTTTTAGAAGGAAAGATGTATAAGATAATACACAGGATGACTTGCAGAATCAGCCATGCAGTGTTCAAAAGGCTACCGGAATTTTTTGCGTCAGTAAGTGATAGTACCTCCCTGCAGTGATCAGAGGACTTGGTAACAGTGAAGGGTCTTCGTCACAGTGAGTAAAAGGTTGCATCCCATTTGGGTGGCTTCCAGGAATTTTTGTTATTTAGTTAGTTTTCTTATTGCTTTATCATTTTAGCTCATTAAACCAGACAGAATTTAACTCAATTTAAGAAAAAAATAAAAATATTCCTACCAGTTAAATGGCATAGAAGGATGGATGGGCACCAGAAACAGCACATTGAGAGTGTGTGGGAGCAGCAAGAGGGTGCAAGAAGGCTCTTTACAGCTCCTCCCATAATTTACCTAATAGCTTGTAGAGGGAACCTATGGAAATTTGCTCTTTAATTTTTGTTGGGTGTGAAAATTAAAATCCCCACTAATGTACTATAAAGGCCTAATCATGTCAATAATGGTTATAATAAGGTTGTTATAAAAACTAATTTAAGTGTTTTATAGGTAACTTGGCTTTTATGTACTTGGGGGGGGTGGGTGTTGTTTCTTAAGGCTGTAAAGTTGTTGATTAAGGATTCGCTTGTTTGGTAAGAAGAAGCACTCTCATCGCTGCATGTAGTACAGCAAGCTAGATTTCAGTTTGAAGTGGTCAGGCTGGTAAAATATTCCCATTCTGCAGTGTTAATCTATTCTTTAATAGCCTGTGTCTGGCCATTGAAATCCACTGTAGGATTTTTTTCTTTCCCACCCGGTTTGATTCACAGCATTTTCAATTATTTAGGTAGGAAACAAACAAACAGGCAAAGAATAAAATTGCTTAGTTCCACAAGGAGATGAAAACTTTCAAATAGGTTCATAGAGCACAAATCCTTTTACAAGGAGGATCTCTGGAAATGCTTTGAAAAAAAAAAAAAATACACTTCAGATTTAGGGTTTTTTTGAAGCCCACACTAGGCATCAACAGAGCTTTGAAGTCTTTTAAATGATTCTTTTATATAAAATTGGCACACAGCTCAGTTAAAACACTGAGCTAATTTTTTTATCAGATATATGAAAAAGCATAGAATAAGCATGTGGATTTCTTTTATAAAGCTTGTTGGTTATTGGAGTACCGCTGAAAAAAGGCAGTTAGTTTCAGTGCTTAATGCGACTGTAATAACTGC
The DNA here is from genome assembly GCF_017639655.2 of Falco naumanni. NCBI lineage: Eukaryota > Metazoa > Chordata > Aves > Falconiformes > Falconidae > Falco > Falco naumanni. Next base: position 9,475,344 of record NC_054068.1, read on the forward strand.
AAGGCCACAAACCATTAGGTTCTTCATCTGATAGGTGATTAATTTCCAGGGAACATATGCTAAGAGAATAACATATTTCCCCAGACCTCTTCCCCAAAAGTTCTCACAAAGCAATGTCAGTGTATTTACTGACAGAGAAATAAGGAGGGGAAAAAAAAAAAAAAAAGGTTTAAAAAATTGTTCCAGCAAAACTGGTTGTGGTGTTTTGGTCACTACAAGGGAAAACAAGCATTACTACAATTTCTGGAGAGATCTGTAAAGTAATACAGTGGTCATTAGGAAAAGATGGTTGCGACTGACTTACTATGAGCATTGAAGGTATTGTAGCTGTTCCCTGACTTTTGAAACTGGTAATGCGGGTTTAAAAAATGACTATAGTTTCTTAAGAAAAGAAAACTTATTTGAACTCCTTTAGAATAAACAGAATTGTCATTATTTTGACCCCTCCCACATCCTGTTTTAATGGCAGCTCAGTGCTCAAGCTTGTCTGGGGGGAGCTGGTGCTGAGCCTGGGGAGGGCAAGGAGAGGGCTGGAAAAATTTCTGCCCAGACTCTCTAGAGAATTTAGCTGCCAAGTAATAATAGGTCTTCACTGACCATCTGCAAACTGTTTTATTTTATTGTTGTTGGTTTTTTCCCCTCTGAAGCTTATGCATTTTCTACATTTGGATGGGTTTTCTTAGGGAGAGCTAAGTGGAGATCAGGGATGACATGATTATCCTCCTGCCAGTTTCCACATCCCAGTTCTAAATCTTAGCAATGCTGAAATTTCATGACAAAAACAGTTGTCAGGATTCTTTTAATCTTAGCTCTCAACATTTTCACAGAAACTTTTCACCTACTCTGTTCCTCCAAAAACTTGACTTGTTTTTAAGCTAGTTCAGGGGGGAAATGAGTCTAAATACTTTCTATTTGACAGTTTATGAGTGTGTGTCCGTCCGTGTCCATCCAGGGTGGATGTCATACTGTGAAGTTACGGTACTGTCTACGGTGTTATTATGTAAGAACATGTCAACAGGGCTTTCAAGTGTGTCTTGTGTCAATGCAAATGTTTGAAAAATAGTGAACAATTAAATCTGTCTTTCAAACTCCCTATTTATTGTGCAAGATTTCAACATATGGACTTAAATATCAGTAGTGAAGTCATCTATTTCACCTGTCTTATTACAGAAGTATATGTAACTGTTAGAAGAATATAAGGGTTACATAAAATTATATCCACTATTTATGTATTATTGTATCCAACACATATGTCCTTTCCATATGGGATGTTCTCACTGTACAGAACATGGTCGGTTCCAAGTATAACTCAACAGAAGCATTCAACCTTTGATTTTAAAACTGTTATCATCTCCACTTCAACAACCCACATTGAAAGGAAATTCCAGATTGTGGGGGGGGAAATGGCTGCCAATCTGAATGAGGAGGAACATCGTCAGATGGCAGGGAAGTATTTGTACTAGTTGTATTAACAGAAGCAATGACCTTTACACACTCCAAAACAAGCCATATGGGCCTTGGATCACAGCAACCGTTTGTCAAGCAAAACTCCTGACTCACTTCAAACAGTGTTCAAACACAGGCGTAAGAAGCCTGAACACAAAACGCTCTTCTAAAATGCGTCTCGGAAAGAGGGGCGATGCACCAGATTTTGAGGTAACTGCTATTTAAACCTTCGAATCCTAGAGCAAAATTTTTTTGCATAAATTTTGGTCTCTCCATTGTTGGGAATGGAAAACAGATGGGCTGCGGTTTAGCATTGCAGCAAGAATCCAAATTCAATTCTCTGGCTTGTTCTTAGGAGAGCTAATGAAAGTTGAATAATATGCACTGGCAGTGCCTAAAACCCTCTGTGTTTTTCTTTCTCTTTTCTTTGGCAGGGTGAGACTATTCTGCATTAAATTTGCATATGGCCACCTTTCTCCCTAGCATAACCCTAGTGATTCCTCTGACCTTATTTGTGATTAATATGGGCCCTAAACTTTACAAACTGCCCTTATTGCTTAGGCAATATCTGTGCTCCTTGTAGCCTCTGCAAGTGAACCAGAAGGACCTGTGGAAGTGAGCAATGAATTAGTATTCACCTTATTTATTCATTAAACTGACCAGAGTGATATTCTGCTCCTCCATGGCAACACTGATCTTTAACTGAAATCATCCCTAAATTTTCTTGACGGAGAGTAATACGCTGAGTTCTGGATGCTTGTGGCAAGGATATTAATAGAGTACTCAGGGTGGCAAGCAGAACACGTTTTAAATGTACTCTAAATAATACCAAGAAAGAAAACAACAACAAAAACCAGACGCCAAATCGAGCATGTAGTCTTCCTTGTGAGTAGCAGGAATAGAGTAAAACAAGTGTGCTGAAGTGTGCTTGGAGAAACCTCAAGGAAAGGAGTTCATGTGTCAGAAATCAGGTCTAATAAAGCAATGCAAACAATGAAGTCTTCTGACTTTAAATGATGATGTGATTTGAAACGACAGACAATGACTAATTCTGAATTTTCTGAGAAAGCAACAGAGGCTCTTTGGCAGATAAATAACTCTTAGTTTGGCCCATTAAGTGCAGTAGCCTTGTACCTGCTGGACACCCTGCTTCACTGCTGTTCAGCTGTGAAGAAGGAAGCTTTGGTGAGCGGAGCACTTAAAGGCTACCCCGTGCTTTGCAGCAATGTTCTGCTCTGACTCCCTCAGCACTATGACAGCGGAGATGTACTAATCCAACAGGGGATTCCCAGAACGTGATGTGATGCTAAAGCGACCCAGCAGAGAACAGATGAAAGTTTTCTAGGGGTCTGTCACTATTCTTAAAGATCAATGGGGTTATGAGAGAAAGTGATTTTAAGAGCTGCAGGGTTATGTTTGATGTCAGTAGTGATCTTTTTTCTTTAAAAAGTTGCACCCCCAACAGATCTGCAGGGCATCGGAGCAGCCCTATTCCTACTAGCACAGAAGCAAACTTGTTGCCTGCATTGATTTGTCTTCCCTGTCCATGCTTCGGTGTCAGACCTCCGTCAGGGCAATGCAACCAAAGTGCTGGCTGGGGAATGGGGGCTGAGGAGAGAATTGAGAACCGAATCCCTTTTACACCTTCGTTCATGCTCAGATTATCTTGCCTGTCTTGTAGACTTCTGTTTCTCTCCCTATGTGACATTTTACTAATCAGCCACAAAATAGTTTGCTTGAATCTTTTCCCACTCTTCCCTGAAATGGTTTTCAAGACAGATAGTGAAGGAAGCACAGGGGGGCCAGGGTGGTTGAAGGTGAACCTCCTCCTCCCCCTGCTGCCTCTGCTTCAGCCCCTCTGCTGCTGCCCGGCCTTTGCATACAGGCAGTGTTCCTGGAAATGCTTCTCTTCAGCTGTTTCCTGACTCCCCAAAATGAAAAGTGTTTTCCTAGCCACGGGGGTGGTGGGTTTTGATGGTTTGGTCACAGTGCATTGTTCTCCTGGCAGATGCATCTCTGCCGCTGGCACACCTACGCTGCTCCCAGGACAGCCTGGGTGCCCCGGCGCTGGGCAGTGAGCCCTGAATTCCCCCTCCATCAGCGACTATTCCAGCTTGTGACTCCCGGGAATAGCTCATAAATTTTGCCCTTAGACTTTGCAGCCAACATAAATTGGTAGCAAAGAATGATAACGCCTGAGGCTTGTGAGGGAGGTCACAAGAAAGGACGCAGTCCAGGCTCTTGGAGACAGGTTTTTGCAGTCACCTGTGTGGTGCCAAGTAAACAGAAGAGCTGACTGCTGAAATCTGGCTCACCTCGGGCGGGCGTGATGGGAAGAGGCCGTTCTGCAGTGAATTGCCAGCACGTGGCTTCATGTACAGCACTGGAAGGGTTAGTTTGGGTTCTGAATTTTATAGGTGCAGTGGGAGTCTAATGCACTTTCATTAGCACAACTCCATACTGACCTCTGGACTAAAAAAAGCAGGGACTTTCATATCATCTCATAATCCACCAAGGGCAA